>NC_060027.1:1501193-1801432 GCF_021134715.1 Daphnia pulex
TGAATGTGAAAGTTCGGAAAGTTATCAGTATGTCGATGACGTAGACGGTATCCTTATTTTTTCATTTGTTAACTCTGAGGATCTTGTCAAGTTTTGTGCTGATCAGCTATAAGATACCCTCGAATTTCAGTTTACATCGACATAGCTGCCTACAATATGCAACTGTTTTTCTTGTTGAATTAATCAGATAGTACCGAACCACGTGGTTTTCTACTTGAACAGCGATTAACCAGAAATATTTTATTGTTTGTTTTTTTTTGTTTATTTTACATTATTTTTTTTTCTCTTTCTACTTTTTGTTTAGTATAGCAATTAACAATGGTCATTTTGCATTTACGGAGTTATGGTTTTGCACTACATATTCATTGTTTCAACTTAGAATTGTTAATTCATTGGATTAAAATTTCGGGAGTGCTGACTTGATCATTCTAAATTAAGACTAATAATGCCTGAAACTGGACGATTCAAACCAGTCAATAATATCAATACAAAACTCTATTTTTTCATTGTAACTTTCTTAGGTAACTTTTAGCCAAACAATGAAAGCTGGATTAATCTATTGGTCACACGGTACGCACTGCACTACGGGAATTGGACTAGCGTCCGTTCAGGGAAATAATAGCGCAATGCGTGAACCGTTTTCATCAGAGAAAAGGTTGCTCTCTTCATCGTCCCACTTAAAAAAACAGCTAGGTTTTAAATTATTTAAAATTTATTATAGATTTAAATAGAAGACGTAAAAAGAGCATTGTCGCATTTTGGTTTTGTCATTCTAGCTGGGTACTATTTATATTTATTGGAATGAATATTCCATCACATCCATGATCCTTCTTTCCCTAACCCATGGGAAATTCTTCCCATGTGACAGAAGACAAGCCAGTCTCAGTTATATTTCTGAGATAGAAGTTATATCTCTTTTTGTGTTATGAGCCCAATTTGAACAAATTATGTTACCCTCCTTTGAGGTCGACGATCGTCGACAATTACCACTTTTTGTAAATGTCAAAAAAGCAAGTGTTCAAATATGAGTAACTTTAGTTTCTTCGATTTCTTTGTTACCTTTCTGCTTTCTTTGATAGTTGAGCTTCACTGCTTCTAAACACAATTGGTTTTACTTCGCTGACGACTTGGCGACCTTCTGGATCACTTCAGTGATCGCTTCCGTCCGCTGTTACACACCTGTAGTCACTCACCACGGGATTATGCCCAGGTACTCGACAATTGACTTATTTTCTTAGATTATTTACTAGTAATCTACTTGCGTTAAACTCTGTGTCGTATAATAATTCCAAAATCAGGCCCGTCTGGCGCGCAAACGAAGTGTTACTTAGACGTTGTTTGTTTTTTCTAACGCTAGATTGCTTTTCGATAATTTTCAGCTGTCAGAACAGTCAGTTTTAGTTACTTTATTTATATATCGGCAGTTATTTTGGGGAAATTTTTTAGTGGTAACTGACGATAACTATTCCGCCAACAAAGCTCACTTGTTAAATTATCGATTTTTGCTTTTTTTTTCTACTTCCGGTTTTCTCATTTCAGTCCGTAGTTCAGTCATTATTCATTCGACGCACAAACAAACCACATATTCGTGATCCTCGTTAAATTTGTGGTAAAGCTCATGTTTTTATTTTTACGTACGCGTACTTCCGGTTTTGAAAATTTTCCTGAACTATAGTTCAGGAAAATTCTCGATTTTGGCCAAATTTTGGATTTCGTTTAAATCACACCTAATCGACCCCAAATTTCATGGAGATCACGAATATGTGGTTTAATTTGACGACAGCTCAAAGGTTAAGGCGCTGTGGTTACTTCCGGTATACTTCCTGATTTTTTTTTTTTACTAGCAAGTGAGCTTTGTTATTTGTACAGTTCAATATTGTTAGGTAGATTTTAAGCAATTTAAAGCGGGCCTTTAAAGTTTTTAGCAAAAAAAAAACAGACCAATGTACCTATATGTACTATGTGAATATTATGTAACTTTTATTGGCATGTCAATAAGAATTTTGTTGTCTTTATTCAGGTAATGCAGATGAGATGTCAAGAAGATGGAATTCCGAGACTCGTCATCAACGTGGATCATCGCGACCGGCACCAAGATTCGTCATCAACGCTGATCATCGTATTGTTTCGTTATGTGTTAGTTAACCGTTAACCCGTTGGCTGCCACGCCTTTGTTCTCCCCTAGCTCCTTAGCACGGGCCTACTAGAGGCCTCCTAAAGCCGTGCATTCCATCCTCCCTTGTCACCGTGTCAGCCCGGACTTGTCAGCAATGGCAAGCCTAACCTTGGTCATGGATCCTTCCGACATGGCGCGTAGAGAGTAGAAAACAACCTACGGGTTGTACGGTGTGGCAGCCAATAGGTTCGCTAATTGTATGTGTGTATGAATTTATGTTATGTTTTTAAAAAGTGGAGGAATTGTGGGTGGAGGTGGGACAATATAAGCAATTCCATAAATTAATAAAAATGTTAATCATTTCTGTTAGTCGGAAGCCAGCTATAGCCGTAGCGGTGAACGTGCGAGTCTGGTTCGGTTGCTCTCAACTTATTTGAAATTTTTTTGTCTGTATCGTAAGTGCAGCTAGCGCTCGAATAAGCGCTCTAATTTAGAACTGCGAGCGCGACATTAGCCTGCGGCTATGGTGACGCTAACCTGCTCAGCTCTCGGTCAATTTGTCATCCCTTCGCCCCCTTTACGCCTTTACTTCATAGATTAGGACCGCAAACGTTAATCACGCGACCTTACCACAGAAATTTGTCGACTTTACCCTCTTTTTTTAAAAAATTTATGACATTTTACCACGCATTCGATTAGTTATTATCTGAGGACAAGTTAGACTCCATGCTTTAGCCAAATCTTAAGGTAGTTAATTGTAATTTTATTCAAATATAGCTTCAATGGCCTGATAATGGTTTGTGAATTGTTGCACTAACTTATAGTAAAAATTGTCGGATACTTTGTTTTTAAAACAATAAAAAATTCCCTCCTAGAAGTGCTGCCACCTCTGAATCCTTCGGTGTACTTCATGGCGAGTTTGCCAATTTACCTTGAAGAACAACAGTAGATCAGTTGCAACAGGTTGCAAGTTTGCTTGCACGCATGAGCAAAAGAGAAACGACTGGGAAACGTGACCACGTGTTAATAGGTGTTATTATGTAGGCCACTTCAGGAGAAATTTTTCATTTCTTTCCACGCATTTAGTTTACATTGTGACTCTTATTTTTAGGCTTGGCAGCATACTTACTGGAAAAATTGTAAACATTTTGCCTGATAATAACTGTTGTCCATGAAAATGTCTGAAACCTCAGAAGACATTATTGATATTATTGACTTAGTGTCTGACGATGAAGAGATAACACCATGCCAAAAAGCGTCTCGTCAGAATGTTCCTTCCTCAGAAGTGGAGAAGTGTCGTGATTATGTTTGCATTTCCTGTATCAATAAGGTACTGCACATTCCTCCTAACAAAATGTTTTATGATTTTGCTTCACTTCATTCCTGTGTTGTATCAATTGCAGTCTCTAACTGATCCTAGTGGAACCAGAGATTTAAATTGTATTTTGTGTACATTGTCGAATTCAGACACAGCAGAGTAAGTACTTGAACAAAGTTTGAAAGATTTTTGTTAATCGTGTACAGAAAATCTGTTGTATATTTAGGAATAAGCACCGATATTGGTGTTACATTTGCAATAATCTTGCATCCCATAATTGCCATACAGAAAATCATGAGATTGAAAACTATAATCATTACTACCACACACAATCTATATTGATAAAGTCCAATATGAAACAAACAAATTTGGCATGTGATGAAGCACTTCAAGATTGCCAGAAAACAGAAAAAGCTGTTGAAGCCATCATTGCTTGGATTAGAGTACTTCTGTTGGGAATGACTCAAAGAGATTCATCTAGCACTGATGCCTCTTTTCAGTGTCAAGTTTTCATCGCTCAGTTAGAATCTCTTAAAACAGCTGGAGTGTTTCATGTGGCAGAAGAAGAAGACAGTGGCATTCTAAGTTACATCAGTCAGCTTACCACTCAGTATGTAGTGCTGTAATTATTTGTTTAATCAATTTTTTTGTTCTTTACATTAGTATATTATTTCACTTCTTTCACTTGCAGTTTCACTGATAGATCAACTGAAGTTCAAGCTGCTCAAACGAAAATTCGTAATCTCCTCGAAAAATGTAGCATTCAACAAGAATCCAGTCAATCCTCACAATATTCAAATGGGGAATCTTCACCCGATCTGATCAACAAACTCACTACTGCCTTACACCACAACAATAAATGTAAAGAGACAGCTTGCTTTCCAGTCAATTCAATTAATTAATACTTTTTTTCCCCTCAGCTTATGTTGATGTCCTAATTTCACTGTTGAAAGAAGAAGAAAATCCAAAAAATGACCTTGAATTGGATTTGAGGAACAGCGAAACTGAGAATCCGAAGAAAGGCGAAAACATCCAAGAAAAAATTGATGAAATTCTCGGAAACTGTGATCCACTTTGTACGTATTGCTAATATTTACATTTTAGAGTTTACATTTCAAAACTAATTAATTTTCATTCCGGGGATTATAGCCTCGTGCTCAGGTAGTCTAGGACATCCCAAGAGACGAGCAGATGAAGAACCAGAATCGGATACTGCCAGGATTTATAAGAAAAGACGAGGATTTTCTAATGGAGAAATTGCCGATGATCAACACGTGCGAACTTCTCCTTTAAAAACTCAAAGCCATCAAAGTCAACCAATATCAACACCGTCTGTTGATAACACCATCAGCAAAGAAGCTGGTGCCGTGATTGGTTCTGGGATTAGTGTTGGCAATTATCTTAGCAAATTCAATGAAATCCGTTCTGATCTAGCGCAGAATCTCCAAGAAGCTCAGATTAGACTGAAGGTATATTCAAATGTTTTATTATTGTCTTGTTTTATTGTTACTAAATCGAGATTTGCAGATTCTTGAAGAGGGAGCGATTACGTTAGGAAATGAAGAGGCGAATCGACAGAAATTATCGAATCGCATCGCTGAACTTGAAGCCGATTTGGCCGCAATGGTTGAAAAGGTCAAATTGGCCGAAAACTCAGAAGCTAAAGCACGACAAGAAACATCCAATTTATTGAAACATGCAAAAGAAGTACAAGAAAAGTATGAAAAGGAATTAATACGGCATACTGCTGATGTTGAGCAGTTGAATTCTGTTCGAGAAGAGATGGAGCAGTTGGAACAGAATCATTCTCAACTTGAAGCCAGACTTGCCTTGCTCCAACAAACTTCCATGCAACTGGAGACTGAATTTATCAGTGATCGGACTAGCTGGCAGGCTGAAAAAGATCTTTTAGAAAAGGAAAGCGCTGAAAAAGATCAGAGATGTGCCAAAAGGAAGAGACTGATCGGTGCATTGCAAAATCAAATTACTTCCCTAAGTTCTCACATAACTGAAGTGAACCGATGTCAAGAAATATTAATGAGGTGCAAACTGATTTTTTTTGTTTTGTTTAAATATTCAAATTCTTAATTTGTGTTTTGATTATAGAGCGCTTAGTGGGGAAGATACCGATTCAACACTCAATTCCTCTGATAACGAAGTTGATATACATGTCATGAACCAACTTCTGAAAATGGTGCGCTGTTTCCGTCATGATAAGGATAATGCAGTATCACGATCTACAGTCCTGGAAACAGAATTCCAGCGTCTGAAAATGCAATTAGAAGAAGCGGAGCGCCAAGCTAACAAATTTCAGGTAATGAATTTTTCTTCGAAAATTTGAAGAAAACTATTAATTTTTTTGTTGTTGTTTCCTCTCTATAGACCACCTTAAGTGAGGAACGAGAAGAACGAAAGGTCCTTACCGATAGCCATCGGCTTTTAAAAGACGAAAAAGATAATCTTTCTAATCGAGTTGAAGAACTGAGCGTTAGAGTAAATGCTTTGGTATCTGAATTGGAGTCCCTGCAGAGCATCAATCAGCAGTCGTCTTGCGATCTGAAGGAGCTCACCGAGGAGAATGAAATGCTAAATCACCAAATTTCTTTATGGAAGGCGAAAACTGACATGTTGCAAGAAAATGCTGAAAAGATTAGTAAACAGCAATCCAACGAAGAACCAATTAAAAAACAGAGCAAAGATATCAAGACGTTGGCAGAAATGAAACAATTCAATATGCAATTGATCACTGTAAAACTTGAATTAGAGCAAGCAGCTGCAGCAGCCAAAGAGGATTCAGAGAAATCAAAATCAAGGTTGGTTGAAGCTCTTGCCAAATTTGACGAAAAAACAGCCAGTGAATCCGAACAAGTCACTCAGCTACAGCAGATTGCTCTCGAATACAAGACGCAGTATGAGAACCTCAAAGTCCAACATGACAACTTGATTAAAGAGCACGAAGAGATTTGCGCTGTCCAGACGACACGAATTCAGGAACTGGGTGCTTCGATTGGCAAGATAAATGAAGAACTGGAGGAATTCAAGAAGAAAAATTTAGTTCAAGAGAAGTTCAGAGGAAAAGTTCGACTTCTTATGGAAGAAAGAAGCTCAAGTAATCGGAATTTGAACAAAATGCCTCAGCTCGTCCCTATAAACGTGACACCAGTTTTACCATCAGCCACGTTATCTGATCATCCTCTGAAGAAAAATCAGGAGCAATTCAACTCATCATTAGAAGAAATCAACTCTCATCTGGCTGTAGCGTCCCGCCCTGATATTATTCCTCTTGCTTCTGCCACGTCTTCCGATTCAGAAGCCGTCAATGACGAAGCCACTTTCAATCAGGAATCAGACAATTTGTTTGATCGTGAATTTGAATTTCTCGTTCACACTCAAAACTGCCAGCATGGAAGGAAGGTGCCCAATGGAGAGGTATATTATTTATTCGATATTAGGTTAATAGCCTTCAATAATCACATTTTACATTCTTCTCTTTATTATAGCGCACCGTTTGCCTCTGCCATCCGCTGAAAATAATGTTGAAACACTCAACTTCATGTAATGCTGGCGAAATGTGTCCAGTACCTGATTGTTGGTTTTCACTCTCCTATCAATCGGAAGAGGTTTCCACTAAAATCGCCCGACTGGAATCTGATCTGCTGTTTGTGGTGGAACAAGCTGAATTAGCCGAAGAATCGGAAGCAGCTGCACATCAACAAGCTTTGAATGAAGTGAAGCGTGCTATGGAAGATCGTGAAAGATTCGAAAACGAGTTGTTACGACGAACTGCTGAAGTTCAGCAACTGAAAAGTGACTTGGAGCAAACCCGTTCTCAGCTAACAGTTGCCTTAGAACAACTCAACAGTAGAGCTACGCTCGACGAAATAAAAAATCTGCAATCTGGCAAAGAGAGTGCTGAAACTGAACTGAAACAAATCAAGAAAGAAGTGGAACAAATCAAGAAAAATGTGGAACATTTGAAGAAATCCGAAATTTCAGAAAAAGAAGAACGAGTTCGCGTAGCTGATGAAGAGATAAAGAATCTGCAATCTCACAAAGAAAAACTTGAAAAGCATCAAGAACAATTAGAACGCTCTCAAACCATATTGACCGCCCAGTTAAAAGAATCTCAGAAAATCAACACGCAGTTGGTTGCTGAAAAAGAAAATCTGGAGGGCAAAGTTCGTGCAGCCACAGAATTGATAAGAGAACTGCGGCCTTACAAAAAATTGAATCAAACGCAGCTAGAACAGATGAAGCAGTCTCACACCTCATTGACTGAACAATTAGCGAATTCTCAACAAAGCAATACACAACTGATTGCAGCAAATCGGGAATTGGAAGAACAAAATCACACTGCTGTAGAAGAAATAAAGAGAATGGAATTTCACAAAGAGATGCTTCAATTGGAACTGGAAGGAATAAAGCGACTAAAAAATGAATTAGTCGACCAATTTACCGAATCTCAGGTAACCAACACTCAACTAATGGAAGCAAAGATGGAATTGGAGGCAAAAGTTCGCGCAGCTGAAGAAGAGTCACAGAAGTTGCTCTCCGAAATGAATACTGATCTTAAGCAACTTAACGAAGCTCTCGATGAAGTTACTCGCTTACGCGAAGTAGGGGCTAAGTATGAAGGACTCAAGAATTGCTACAATAAGAGAAAACTGGAACTCGCAAGTGTTTTTCAAGAAAAGGAAAATCTTCGCCAGCAAGTTGATCAACTATCAATCGAATTGGAAGAAACCAAAAAAGAAAGTCAAGCGGATGAAAGAATACGTAAAAAACCTCGTCTTCTTGTTGTAACGGAGGAGACAAACACAAATCAGCAAACACCGCATCAACAGGATCAACAAAACGTTTCAGTGATGGATACGGCGACATCATCGATTTTGATGTCATGCAACAAGGTTCCAAACAAGAGTCAACAGCAAAAATCAGTTAGCACTTCTTTTGTGGCAGCACCTACTGCGGCTGTCGTTCCACCCTGGACCGGAACAATGACGACACAATGGACCGGAATTGATGATAGTGAAAGAGAGCCAGTTAGTTTGGATGTTGAGGACAATCCGATCAGCAGGAAATTGTTTACTACACGGCACAATGTCCTGAATCACGCTCGAAAATGTCCTTTAAGAATGAAAAAGTCAAAAGACAAGGTATTCAATCATTTATTTAAAGTAACTGAACGTTTAATTTTCTAAAAAGTTTCTCTTTTGTTTTCTCGATCAAGTGTCACGTTCCACTCTGCTTAGAATTGGCTGCCGTTTTGGATCACATAACGAAATGTAAGGCGGGTGCATCGTGCCGAAAAGCTCATTGTTTATCTTCTCAAAAGATAATTCCCTATTGGAAATTATGTAAACAAAAAAACTGTCCGCTGTGTTACGTTAATCGATCGGTAAGCCGGAAAGCAGACAAGTCTGAAGTTCTTGATAACAATCCGCCGCGCAGTCCGTTGCAGAAGCTTATGGATGAACGATTTTGTTCATCACAGCGCTTTGAATCCTTAGCGATGGCTATGTTGACCCAGCTTCACAACAGTTGGGAAAACAAGTTTGTTTACCCTTGTAATAACTGCAAATCGAAAGTGGAAACTCGATTCCGTTGTAACGTCTGTACATTCCCTGTTTTCGAGTTGTGCGTCCACTGCTACAAGAGAGACGGTCATTGTCATCAGATGGATGAAATGGGATTCGGTTTGGATGTTTGTTCCTCGAATGCAGAACAGACACACTCCCATAAAATTGATCTAGTTGCGCGTGGAATCCTGGCTTTGGCTCATTCGTTGAAATGCGACAAACTAAATTGCGATTATTTGTTTTGTGACAGAATGAAGATTGCGGTCAAACACATGCATAAATGCGAGATCAGTGGCTGCCCTTTTTGCTGTCAGCTGGTTGTGTTAATTATTTATCATGTCAAACACTCTTGCCCCAAGTTAAAATATCCTAGAAACAACTGTACAGTGCCGTTTTGTAATTTTTTGAACGGGATGATTGCTAGTACAACCAATGCGAGCATTAATTCAGCATTTGCAAACATCGCGTACGTGACAAAACCGAAGGATCCGGTCACTAAGGGTTGGAATATTTCTTCTATTAAGGAAAATCCTGGAGTTTCGGGAACTAACTTGGTGACCGTTTTACCTCAGCATTCACTAAAGGAAACTGAAACGAAAACACAGACCAATTCTCAGCTGATCTTGCCGTCCGAGTTACGTAAATACAGCGAATTTGGTGTCTACTAATTAATTCAAATGATGTGCTACTTAAAGAAATCAAGACGTTTTGGGATGTGTCAATACATTTTTCTGTTTTTCCCAAAATTTTAATCGTTTTTTTTTTTTTTTTTTTTAATTAATTGGTGTGTAAGTTTTCGATTATCGTTTTGTCATAAATATTTGTTAAGTTTCGGATGTAGCTGCCGGCTAATGTCGCTGTTTGGTTATTGTCATCCTCCCCAAAGAACAGCAGGATAACAAAAGGTCAAAAGCATCGAGAAAAGAGGAGCTTTAATTAAATACGGTGATGGATGCTAGAGGGTGTGCGTTCCCAACTGTCGAAAGTAAGTGTAAAAAAAATTTCCACCAGGGTACAGTCCGCATAACCGCTGCATTAGTTGTTAGGGCGCCGAAGAAGAAAGACCTCTCGTTAGCCTAATGCCAATACTAATCGTTTTGTGAAATTCAAAGAAAATCACTAAATCAGCATTTCTTTTTAAAACGTAAAATGGGTGATTAGGTTTTTATTTTTAGGCTATATTTTTAGAAACTATTTTTTTCTTAAATCGTATCAAATTGTTTCACTTATTTTCGTAGATTGTATTTAATAATAATCTAATAGCTTTAAACTCTGTGTCTTGTGTAATAATTTCTAAATCAGGCCCTTGTTGCGAGTCGCAAACGAACTCGCTGTTCCTTGTGCGTTTCTTTTGGCTAACGATGGCTTTATTTTTCAGCTACTTTGCACATCCTGTAAAAATGTATCGGCAGTTTTGTGTGGTAATTTCTTGGTGATGACTGACGATAACTATTCCACCAACAAAGATCACTTGTTAATTGTTTGATAATTGTTTTTTTCCCTACTAAATCTATTTCACGGAGATGACGAACATTTTTGGTTTATATTTTCGTTTTCCGTCCCACTATCGTCCGTGGATTGTAAGGGCTGTCAGTAGGTGGCTAAATATTTCAATGTGTTTAGGGATTGAACTATTCAGCCCTAGTGTGTAGAGGGATGTACTGGAGGGGGGAGGGTCACCACAGTTTTGAGACGAGAAACCATTTGTCGTTCTTTTATTTCCGAGACGCTGACCGATAAGGTTACTCCAGTCATTACTGCTGGGTACTTTCATTCCTGAAATTGTTCTTCATAAAAAAAGGTAATTCCTACTCTAATTCTTAATGTTTTCTACGGTCAATTTACGGGTAGCATGGCCTTAAATTTATATTAGCCATTTCAATGTGGCCATGCTTGTTGTACACTTTGTTAAAAATGTCGTCTCTTGCTGAGTGTTGCACGCTTCGTCATGTCAAAGTACTTTAGAACAGTACAAGTAATAATGTAGAGTAACTTAATGGTCCTATGACTGTTTCCACATTAAAATTCTGTGATGAGGTTTCTGATAGAAAATTGAGCTGTTTTATTAACAATTATCAATAATTAGTAAACTTAAGTTACATGTCATTGCAAATATTTTCTGTGATTTGTTATGTGAATTTTTTTGATTGAGAGATGCCCTTGAATTGAGCTTGAGAAGATATGAACTTTCATTTAAAATGATTTGAAAAGTGTCGATAACTAATCTAATTTATTTTGTGACAGGTTGGTGGAGATTGTTCTCGATGTGGAATGCCAAATCAACAAGATGAGATGAGATACCAAGCCTCTGTGAAGAGGCCTCTACCATGTTGCGATATGAAAATGTGCACACTAGGCAAGCTGAAATGGTAACATCTACTCGTAATATGACAACTTCAGTGGGTTAGCATCTTGTTAAATTTTAGTCCATTTGTGTTCTTTGTTCAGAATTTACTCGAGTTGGGCCTAAAATTCATGATTTAGAAGCAATTTGACAACTACCAACTGTTTCAAATAAGCATTTGTGAAAAAATTTTGATCACCTTGGGAAGAGTTACAATTTGGTTTATTTGAGAATTTTTACATAACAGAGCTAAAATTATCCATTTTATATTTTTGAAATTTTATTGGTTTATTAATGTACTTTTGGCTCTTGCTTTGCAGGTTTCATTGGTTAGCGAAAGTTTGAGCTGTTCATGGTTGTGATGTTTGGTGTGGCAGTCATTTTCTGATTGAGAGGTGCACTGAAATGGATCTTCTACAGACTTGCAGTTCAACATCATACTTCAATTTACCATGTTGGTGTCCATGCAGAGTTGAGCTGTTGTGCAAAATAATAGGTGTTGCCTTGCTTTCTGGTAATTTGTTGGTGTGTTCTTCTGCTACCTGTATCAATGTTGAGGTAATGCTGGATGAAAAGTTTTATTCAATTAATAACTAATTCTCTATTCTCGTTTCAGTTCAATCGAACGGTGCCGTTCCGGACTTCATCCATTGGTGAAGCTAAGAAGAGGTTGCTGAACTTAATTTGGTGCTGAACTTCAATAGATTGATAAATTATTTAGTCTTAGAGATTTTCAAATTCATATCTCTTCTCTCTTTCCCCAAGTAAACAAAATTTCCTCTTAGGTAGTTGTATGGATGGGGAATTGCAATAAGATTTTATATTTTCTGTGAGAAAGCTCAGTTAAACCTATAAAAATCTTGTGTACTGATTAACTTACATCTACCATAACAAATCTGAAATAATCAAAAATACCACCTTGTTACAAAATAAAAATTATTGAAATCATAACTACTGACTACTGCTTTTTTTTAAATCATGAAACCATAATATATTATTCACAATTATTTTTCATCAATCCAAACATTATCCAGCCCAAATTTTTAATAAATTTTAAAATTTGCTAAAAACAACCACCCATTTATTATTTTTACTAAGTCTTTTTCGCTAAAAATTGGCGATGTTCATTGATCCCATGTTTTTTTTGTTAATAAAATTAAAAACTATATTTCATATTATTTTACAATTTTTATTTATTTTAACACAACCACATATATATTTTATGGCCCCCAGGGAGGGGGGGGCCTGTGACTTTCCCAACCGCGATAATAACATGTGCCGTTATTATTTTGTTGGTGCGGAAAGCCGGAATTTAATCTAGCAGTTGTCGACTGTATCAAAACTGACATAGAATCAGTTTGCCACAGTCGTATACTGCCCAAGTAAAAAGACAAAAGACAACAGATGAAACCAATTCAAGTCAACAACTCGCTGGCAGAGCAAAACCACAAATAAAAGGGGATAAAAATATTTCAAATCAGCACCACGGATACCACTTGCAAAGCAAAAAACACAAATGAAAGCAGTTAAAATTTTAAAGTCAGCAATTTGGACAACTTCTGGCTCAGCTGCTTCGGAATAACTCCAGCACAGCTACTTCTGGAATCTGGATAACACTGGCACCACATCCTGCATACAACGGTTGAACTTTTCTTCATCACACCTTTCACCATCTGGCTGCAGCGTGGTTGTTAGACCTATTGAAGAAAATAAAAAAATCACCATCAGGAAACACAAGTTAACTGGACTCTTACGACAAAAGATAAGGAGTAAGACAAAACAGATTAGCTTTCATTTCTGCAATTTTACGAAAGAAGTAAAAGTTGGAAAGGTGCTCAAATTTATACAGTAGCAAAGCCAATTGATATCTAGTCATATTCAGTAAATAGTTGAAGGAAATCTGAACAAAATAATTACTTTTGCTGTTGCATGGGATGAGACGTACGACTGGGTACAGGCAGCGAGACACACGAGGCACGACATTTCGACAAATGTACAGGCATTTTCAATTCAGATGGCAAAGTGGTATGATCAATCACCTGTAAATTGACACATCGACATTTTACATTCCATTAACCTAATTAATTGACAAGAAATACCTTTTCATTTTGGGAAACGTCACGACCGGCATCTCACTTCTGCTGCGTCAAGGAACAAAATGGCCGAATTTAGGCCTTGAAGACACTCGCGCCACCTGGTGGACATCAATTGGATTGCTTGCTCGCTGACAGCACGCAGCAGCTAAACTTGAATTCATGGCTTGAATTCTTCACGCCTTTCACTAGCTGGCACGAAATGAATCAAGTGGGGATGAATACCAGATACTCAAACAGCTTTCCCTATGAGACAACACACAAATTATTTACTTGGCCATTTCCGATCATTTTCCGTAAATTTTCCAACATAAAAATCTATAATAGTAACAAAAAGTATGGGGGGTTTAAGACAACAAATAAAACTTACAATTTTCTGAAGAAAAGAATCATTTTCCTGCCTGTGGCCGTAAGGCAGCAGCAATGTGTTGTCTGTGTTTGAGTTAGGGTTCCAACTAACTTTGGCATAGGAAATATTTCAATTAATATTCACATTCATGCAATAAGGTAAAGTTAGTTGTTACCTACTACTTGAATAGAACATTCAGAAAAACACAAATCTGGTCATGTGCCCTGTGTCTTTTCACAGGACTTCTCCCAAGTCCCATGAGTTGCTGCAATTAACCTGAAGATTACCCATGGCCTGTATTATGTCAAATAATAGATAGCATGAAATAAAAGTAACAAATTTCTCAAGGAAGAATAATACTTGTCTGTCAATGCATTATTTGTAGAAAACATGAAAAAACAACATGTGTTGTCCACGCTGGGGTTAGTGATCTACCAACATTATTAGAAACTCCAGTTTACCAATAGAATATGAACTAAAAATGTAAAGAGGTATTCAAAGAATTGTGACTAAGCTATTATAGGTTATTACCTGCATCAACAGGATAAAGCATTCAGCAGAACGGCGATTTTAATCAAAGAATTGATGGTAGGCTACTTGTAGTTTCAGTTGCCTTTCGCGTTCCTTCCTACACGCATGCTACACGTAATAATAGAAATATGCAAGGTGATCCAACACACATACGGAATAAATCACATTACAAACAAATTGCACAGAAATAAACTTGAATTTACTGATGAATTCATCGGTAACTTTCATGGAAAAATTAAGGAAAACTTTTGACAACCACCCAACAATCCGCCATCACATGATAAACAAGAACACCTATGTCATCTATTGGACACCTTTGACACTTCAAGTCCCAAAAACGCAATTTAGTTTTGTGAGACACAACATAAAATTTTTGAAATCTAGTGATATTGTAGAAATTAAAAAACATTATTGCTTTGCATTAAAACTATTACATGTATGGGATATCAAAAATGTTTTCACCGCACTGGCTATTGGGCTGCAGTTCTGTATCTGCCATGTAACTTAAAGCAATTCAGTTCTTTAGCTACTTGTATAACTTGAACGGTGCACTTTTATTTGCTTAAACCTAGCTTGAAATCTTGAGAATAGTACAGAGAATAAAGCTCACTTGCTAGTTTTATGCAAATTTTCCGGAAGTATACCGGAAGTAAGCGATAGCGCCTTAACCATTGAGCTGCCGACAAAATAAACCAAATATTCGTGATCTCCGTGAAATTTGGGGTCGATTACGTGTAATTTTAACGAAATCCAAAATTTGGTCAAAATCGAGATTTTTCCTGAACTATAGTTCAGGAAAATTCTTGAAACCGGAAGTACGCGTAGTAAGAAAAAAAAACATGAACTTTACCACAAATTTGACGAGGATCACGAATATGTGGTTCTTTTGTGCGTCAGATGAATATTTACTAAACTACTGACAGAAATGAGAAAACCGGAAGTAGAAAAAAAAAACACAAATTATTAAAAATCTAACAAGTGAGCTTTTATGTGACAGAAACTGACAGCCATTACCCAAAATTTCCAGCGAGAAATTTCTTCAGAGATGTGCAAAGTAAACGTAATAAAACTGAGTGGAAAATGATCAAAGGCTATGCCGTCTAGCGTCAGGAAAAAGAAACGTTTATCAATAATAACATGAAAAAAATGTCCGCTCTAGCTTGTTGACACACTTAATTGAAATTAGTCAATAACTAACAATAAAAGGCAATTTGATACTCACGTAATATTCTCCACTCCAAATTTGTATCAAGTCTTCATCAAAATCCAAAAAGCCACCACCGCAGCCGTCGGAAGTTCTATTCGTATCGAAATGGCGCAATTATCGGCAATAGATTCTCTCCGTCCTTTAAAAAGTGAAATCTTTCTCGACCAGAAAATTAGTACCATCTAATCCGAGCTATCAATCACCAGTTTGAAGGATTACATCCATGTAACCGTCCTTGGCCATGAAGAAAAAGAAGCCATCAAGATAGCCTCGAGAGAAGGCCGCGGCTCTCCATTAATTGCCTATTGGCACACCTGTCACGCTATTGATTACGAATAGTTACCTGATGAGGAGATAAAAAATAGAAAGATCATCACACTGATGACAATAGCCTTCGCATTATTTCATGACATTCCAATGATAATCGCAAATTCATCCTCCAGCTTACCCCCCCCCCCCCCCACACACACACAATTTCATAACGACATCGCCAGATCCGTGTACCTGTAATAAAATGTCTGGTGAAAATAAACCCGAATCGATCTAACAAGGTATTTAGGATTTTGTCAAGTATTACCTGAAGCCTTCGCTGTTACTGGGCCTTGATCCTCAGCTGATACGACGAAGCCATAGTCTTGGATTTAACTAACAAAATAATAAGCTAACTCATAATGACACACCAGAGTGTATAAGGAATTGCTTGATGGTAATCACGGACAATTTTCATGCGTCATCACGTTTCTCCGCTGCGTAATAACACAAAATTGTTACGCCACTAAAGCGAATCGATTTTCACTTGAAGCCGGTGCTGCCCCACCGTGACCATCGGTGATTGTTGACAAAAAGTCCTGTCTAATTTGACCGCCATTTGTTAGTAATTTTGAACGAAAAAGATTTGGGATCGATATTTCCTAATCAAAAGAATTACACAAAAATTTGAGAGGAGGAACCGATTAATAACAAGATTATAAGACATACAGGTATGCGTATCAAACCTTATTCGTGTCATAATATTCGGTTTCTTTGATGGCTTCATTGTCGCAATCGATAACTTTTTTAGTAATAAAATGTTGATCCGGAAGCGAAGCCCCGGTTGTGTCTGTCGGCAGGTTGTGTCCAACTTGGCCAAAATAGCCGCAATATCCTTTTAGGGTGTGAATCGAGCAGAATCCAATTAGAAGTGAAAATATTCTACGGGTTAAAAAGGATGCAAATGGCAATGGGTCACATGTTTTCAACACCGACGATCCGGATTCCGGTTAATCGGTTGACACATCCTCAATCTATTTAGATTTTAATTCTACTTGATACACAAATTTTGATTAAAAATTGATTTTTAAAAATTTTAAATTTGGGAGTTCAATGTTCCGTGACTGTGAAAGGTGAGATTACCTTTGTAATAAAATCCGGTTCCGTCTGTCCCCATCGGCGTAAAATTGTGTCGTCATTCATTTTCATCAGAAAAACACCTTTGTTTTCTACCTGACACCGACTGCAGGACCATGTCGATGAATTCTCTCGTCACCGCAACGTGAATCTTGTAGCTAATCGACTGTTAGCGCTGCCAACAAGGATAATGCACACTAGAATAAACATCCGGGTGCTGATGCTCTGTCGGATACCATCAAAGTGAACGTCCAGACACTTTTAGACAAAATTACCTGAACAAATTTTTTAAATACCTGAACTGTGGTAGTCGCCCATTTCTACTTGATTGCCAACATTCAATTAATTCGAATGAAACGAACGTTAATCACAGAGAAAAATGGTGAACAAATAATAACACTTTGTTTGATCATTACAAATGGCGTAACTGAATTTCTTTTTTGAAATGTTTAAGGAAAAAAGAAGATTAAGATTTACTATTTTTCTCTTTTTGAAGGGGGATAAAAAGTACCGAAGTAGAATGACGGCGACATTTTTCATCCGCTTGTGACGACGAGCAACGGGAATCCAGTCGACTGAAAGCGTGTGCATCGCGTGCCCAGGCACGCACGGCACAAGTTCTAAAATATCTAATTCCCGTAACACAATTATTAATCTGGTTTGGCGTGAGTAATCGGTCAAGTGAAAGCGCTACGTCAATGACTGCAATCGATTTCCAAACAATCCAATTAAGTATCGATATTTTAAGGAATTCGCGACAATCAATTAAAATTAAAATGTCAATGTCTCCCACGTATGACAAAGGTTTCATTTGAAAAAAATAGTTGGGGGTTTCACAAATCAAATTAACGAAATTCCACTAACAGATGCCACTAATAAATTTTTCTAAGAAATTTCGAAATCGATTTCCAGGAAATTGAAAATTTCGAAATCATCTAGAAAGTTTTTGAGTTGCAGAAAATCTGCAGCGTTTTGACAACGTAACCAAACGGAAACAAACAAACAAAAATGTTTCATCAAGATGAGATTTCTCTCTAATTGGCGGGAAAAGAAAAAGAAAAATGGCTGACCTCACTGCAGATTTACGTGGAAGTATTGTGCAATATTGAAACAAACCGGCCTTGGTTTAGGCTCTTTTGTTTGTCAGAAAAATGTCAGGGGTGAGGGTTAACACACACACAACTAACGACCATCAACGTTGATGACATTCGAACAAAATTCCAAAAGAAATCCGCCCCCTTTGATAAATTTGAAATTTTTAGACAAGGTCGACAAAAGGTTGTGTTTGAGTGACGTGGGGAAATGGTTCTTTCTTCCTAATAACACACATCACATGATCACACACAGAGATATATTTCTTTACGAATCAAAATTCATTGCCAATCCCCTACTCGATAGTTAGCCCCCTCAAGGCCGCCAGACAAGTGCAGACGATTGGCTACGTCATTTTCATCTGTCGTATGTGTTTGCATCCCCTGCGGGAGAACAAAAACCTTTGTGTCACACACAGATAAGTTCAAACACTTTTGTTTTCTTTTAGTTGCAGTTTATACGTGGACTAGTACAGACACTCTAAGAAAATCATCTCCATTTAGTTGGGAATTATACCGTCATGCAACTAGAGGTAAATTCAAATCATTTTTAACTTTTATAAACTTAACTTTAATGGCTCAAAATGGCTGTGCAGAGGAGGGAAGATTCGTCTCCAGCTGGAGAGAACGGGACTGAATTTACACTTCGTTGGCATCACCACGACGTGAAATTGGCCGACACGATGACACGAGCCTGGGAGAAGAAATTGTTTCTCGACGTGACGTTGGCCAGCGGCCACAGAACTTTGGGCGCCCATCGACTCGTCTTGTGCGCCTGTTCGGCCCTTTTGGAAAACCTGCTGACCTCACCGGCCCATTCGCCCGTTCAATCGCACACCAATCCCATGCTCTACTTTAACGACATCGACTTTGAAGACCTGGAAGTGCTCGTCGATTTCATGTACCGCGGGAGTATGACTGTCACTTACCAAACGCTTCCGGGCATCATCAACGCCGCCAGAATTCTTCAAATTCGTGGACTCAATCCTGGTAAAATTGTTTTTAATTTTTTGAGTTTTAATTTGTGGAGTTTGTTTTAAAATTTTTATTTTTTCGTAGATATTGACGAGCCGGTTGATTCACCACCGGAATCGAGTGGATGTAGTGAACCACCTGCACCGGAACCAACTGGCGAACCCATTCGAAAGCGGAAGAAGAAAGATGTTGTCGAAGATGTGATCAAATCTCACCAGGAAATCAAAGATGAAATGGGTTCCGATCACGAAGGATTTCACACGCCGCACGGCGGAATAAATCCCGAACATGCAAATTACGACGAACAGAAACAACAGCAACTGGCCGCTTTCCTATCCGTTTTGGCACAGCAGACGCCATTAAATCAATCGACTAAACAGACAACATCGACATCTGTCGGACCCAGTAATTAAACTCTAATTATTTGTTCCCAAAATTTTGTTATTAATTCATTTTAAACTCAGGTCCAGCTTTACGATCGAGACTCGTCTGGGATCCAGCCCACATTGTCTACCTGGAAAGTTGGTACGGAAAAGAAACTCGTTATCCCAGTCTTGTCCAGTGCCAAGCTTACGCCAATCAGCTGTCGAGAGTCCCACAATCAGGTAAATTCATCCGCAGTACTAGGGATGAAATGTTCCAACTAAATAAATCAAATGTTATTAGATCAAAGTGGCAAATCTCGGACTTCAATGTCGGTGACTGCCCAGAACGTGTCGCACTGGTTCCAGAACCGCCGCCGGAAGGATACTCATCCGGAGATTGAAGAGAAGCGAGTCAAGCGGAGTCAAACTCGCCGGACTAAAAAGAGCAACAGTGGAAATCCGCTGGATCTGACTCAGTCGACTGCTCCGCGAATGAAACAATCGATTACTCCGCCGTCACTCAACCGCTCGCCTCAGGAGCCGTCACATCATCCGGATCACGACGACCGAGACTCTGACGACGAGCCGGGACTGTGCATTGCGGAAAACGCTCACAACTCGTACAACAGCGACACGGAGAACGACCATCCATCATCGATCCATCATCCGCACTATCAACTTTAATCGTAATTACTTTCAACACCCACGCGATCTCTCTACAACAAAATACGTTCCTTCACTTAAAAAAAGAAAACTAAACTTTAAAAATATTACAGATAATTTTCATCCTTATAAAATAAAATGTAAAGAATTTCTCCCAATTTTTTTTTTCGATTAAAACATTAAAAACCTAATTTTGAAAATAAAAATTTTGTCATAAAACAATGTATTTTTTGTTTTCCTTTTTTGTAAGTATTTTTTGTTTTTTCAATTTTGTGAAATTAAATGGGGGGAGTGGACTCGGGGTTATACAACATAGTGTGAAACACACGCAAAAAAGAAAGGAATAATTAAATGAATTTAGTTTTTAAATGCGCAAAGAAATTTTGCGATTAGATGACAAACAAAAAAAAATGAATTTAAATTAATAAACGCCGCCTCTTTTTTTTTTTAAATGAAGAACAAACACGACAGATGATTGGGGGGAGTGTAAAAAAAAAATTGTCCATGACTGATGGAAAACGAAATTTTCTAAGCCAATGCGAATTTTTATCAAAATGTGTGAAATGGATATGAATAAATGGATGGGGGAGGGCAGTTTCCATAGGAGGACGAGACTTGTTTTACACCAGACATGAAATTGTTTCCAAAAAAAAAGAGAAATCTACAATTACCGGAAAAAAATAGTTTGGAAAAAAAGTTGAAAGAATTTTTCATCTTTCAACAATTTTTGTTTTAATAATATATCGATTAAGAAATAGCGCACCTCTTCTGTGTACACGCACAAACGACACGTTTACATTGAAACCCAAAAGGATTATTTTTTTTTTAAAGGGGGGTAGAAACGTGCGGAGATCTACGGCAATTAAACAAACAAAATTGGGCGAGAGATTAAATCATAAACCGTCCTAATAACTAAATTTCCAGTTAGGGGAGGTGGGCAGGAAAGGTGATTAAGTGTAAATGGGATGGGTGGGTTATAGGGGGCTCTAGTGGCACTTGGTAAATCCCTGACTGTGCTGCTGCTGCCTTTTTTAAACAAACACATCCGCACGAGAAGAAACGAAAAAATTTGAAAAAAATAATTCCGCACCGTACTTGGTTATTTCTCAATGTTTAAAATGGGGGGATGAGCGATCGGAAGTGGATCGAGCCCTGCGGAGTGAAGTGCCACGACGGATTTGATCCATGAGCGATTCGCGGTGATGATCGCTTCCGCCGGATTGCTGGTGTTGCTGCCCGTCGTGGTGATTGCGAGCGTTGCGTGATTGCTGGGAGATGGACTCGGCCGGGCCACCTGGCGAGTGCCCGTGCTGCTGTTGCGCTAATTTGGCGTTCAGCTGATGGACGAAACTCGACTTGGACAACAATCCAGAAACGACTTTACTCCCGCCGCCGGAATCCTGCGCCAAAATAAAAGAAGGAAATCAATTAAAATCGATTTAAACTTTTTTGAATGGTAAAACTGTTGTGCAACATACGGAATTTGAAGGATGACTGGGCATATGTTTGGGCAGCGTTTTATTGTGATTGGCCGGCCCGGCTTTTGACGTCATGTTTTTGGTATTCAAAGTGAACGAGGACGTTGGATGATGGTGGGCGTGGTGCTGGTCCAAATGGCGCTGAGCTTTGGGCGTGGTGCCCAGCGTTTTAGCCAATACGGGCGGCGGATGGCCACGCCCTTGCAGCGGAATCATCATCGGCGGAGCACCACCACCACCACCAGCACTAGCAGACGATGATGAATCGCTAGTTACCCGCATCGACTGAGCACGGCGGACCACGCCCGGACTGGCTGGCTGGTGACGTATTTCGTTCAACGTTTTGACGGCGTCAGCCACGCTCAGCGAGCGTTCCGGAATGATGGCCTCTTTCGTGACTGTCGTCGCCCCCGCTGCCGGCGTGGCGGCAGTATTCCCGACATCTTCTTCGGCCGTTTCCAGAAGGAAATCCGGCGGAGGAGGTAAGGCGGCCAAATCAATCTCGTCAACGGATGATGACAGGGGCGCATTCGTTTCCGGAATATGAGGCGGAGCGCACACGACGACGTCTACGTGATGGATTGAATTATGAAATCCATTTGGAAAAATTGTTATTTTGGCAAATGTTGTTTTTTTTTGTTACCATCAGTGTGATGAGCTTCGTCGACGTTACTGACTTCATGCAAAGTGGCAAACGACGGGATGGATGTCCTTTTCATAGTCGACATGCGCACACTACCCCTGGGATTCCAATCCGATCCGGCCATCGATCCTTGATCGCCATAACCTTGAAAAATCAAATCAAAATTCAAATTTCCCGCGCCTACAACAACAACAACAACAAAAAACAGAAATAAAAAACCGGAATACAAAGTTGTTGGGGTACCTGAAAATGAGGCCGGCCTGCGCAAAACTGGCCTTGAACTACTACAAGCCGTAGGAGGAGGAGGAAGAGGAAGGGATTGTTGGTACGGAGGATGGCGCCACATCGAGTCTCTTGATGGGCCATGACACGAACATGCTATCGTGTCCAATGCGGGAGTAGAATGAAAACAAAAAAATAATAATAATCAACAACAACAACAACAGAAAAAAAGCTCTACGACGATCATCTACATATAACAGCAGCCAAAAACAATTAAAGACGGAACAGAGTAGGTGGGCGGAGTTACAAAAACAAAAGAAGATGATGCGGTCGTTGTGAGCTAGTCTAAATACCTTGACCGTCCTCATAAACGGTGCACGATGCCAGCGATGTGTAGATGGCGTGAGAAGCCGGATCGTCTCCGTTCATCGCACAGTTGGCCGCCTGTTGTTGTTGTTGCTGGCGAAGTTCACTGGCGTTCATATAAACCGGTTGAGGGACAACTGCAACAAAAAAAGACATTTTTAAATTAAAAATTAGAAAGAAAGAAACCATTTTTCTTTTGTTTTTCGTGATTCAATTGTTTGAATAATTAGAACGGACTCCTTTAACGACGTCCGAAAAAAAAGGCGAATGGCTTTTTGTGTTGTTGCGTTTGTTCACACTTGATTGCGGTTAAGTTTTCTACGGACTAACGAAGCATTTTGAATCGATTTTTTCGTTGGAAACAAAATGGCCGCCCAACTAAAAAAGGAAGAATACACACACGGAATAAACCCCCCACCAGCTCAGAGAATTGGAGGATATATAATTATATATTTATAGCCCCTGCGGATGATGATGGATCCACATAGGGAGCAGCACGACGAGCGTAAAATGAAGAGGAGAATAAAGTGGCCTGGCCGGGGCCCCCCCCCCCTAGAGGGCGTTGTGTATAATAGAGACGGGACACACACACACGTACTCATATCAGGCGCTGCTTGATGAAAGTCGGGCAAGATTGAGGATGCCGGCTGATTATTCTCCTCCGTCTGCTGTTTCTGCTTCTGCTGCTGTAAAAGTAAAGAGTTTTTCTTGTTGACTTTCTCCGGTTTGGTTTTGGCCGTCGGCGGCGGCACGACAGGACGTTCCAGCGACGAGCAGCGCTGCGGTAAAGGCGGGCGCCCAGCGGTGCTCTGATTACCGCCCGTTCCCAGACTCTCCTGGCTCCCGCTTCCGTTGTTGCCTCCAGCCTTTAATTCGCGACAGCGTCTCAACGTTTCGTATTCCGGCGATTCTGTTGATTCAAATTTTTAAATAAGTTAAAAAGTTAAAATGAATTTTAAAAAATTCGGCTGACCAGTTGGCGTCGAATTGTTGGTCCGGTCGAATTTGTCGGTGCTGCTGGCGCACGAACTTTGTCCGGTGGTCGACGACGACGACGAGTATTGCTCCAGCGGCTGGAATGTGTAGACGGAGAGGGCCGCTCTTTGGTGGTGGCCTTTCTCGTAGGCCGTCGAAATTGTGTGCGGCCTCTCGTTGATCATCACCATGTGGCTGCTGTTGCTGGCCGTCCGATCAAACTGGACCGTCTCCTGATAATATACCCCCGAAAAAATCAATTAAAAATCTATTCCGTTTCATCAAAGTTATATGATAAAAGAAGCGAACAAAAGCAAAAGCAAAAGAAGAGATATCAAAAGTTAGTTAGCCCAGTGTTAATATACTTGAAGGTTTGGCCAAGTGGAGCCCATTCCGGGTGGATAAGGAGTGCAGGGCGTGCTCGAGTTGCTGTTGGAACTCGAACACTCTCCGCTGGAATTGCTGGAAGAAACCAGTACCACCTTTTTGTGTTCACAAGAAGATATAAATGATAGATCGACAGAAAAGAAAAGCTGCTGGAACAAACGCACACAGACACACAAAAAGAAATAAGAGAAAAAAAGTTGTTGGTGGTGGGGGCACAGTACCTCCTGGGCCAGCAATTGATTGGAGGGCGGTGATGAGTTGGGTCTGTAAAGAACGAGCGTGTCCTGAGACGTGAAACCGGAATCTTGAGAAGAAACGCTAGACAGTCTCACTCCGGCGTTGACTCCGGCCACTTGAGAAAGCGATCGGTGCCGGATATGTTGCTGCTGTTGCTGCATCGCATGACTAGGCGAATTCATCAATTGGTTCTATTTCATATAATTTAATTTAATTCAATTAGTTTTTCTTAAAAAGTTTTTTTCAATTTTTGTTTCCATTTCCGTTACTTGAGAATGAGAAGCGACGCTTCCGCTCGACGAGCTGTGGATCGAACCCAAACTGCACATGGAAGACTTGCGTGACCCCAGTGAACTGGGACTGCTGGGCGGCGTCTGTAGAGCCCAGTGATTGTGGTCTGTCGTGCCCTTCAACTCGGAAATCATCTGACGGATGTCGACCAAATAAAATGTGTGACACACGAGGATATTTTTAAGTTTAATTTTTTTACTTGTTCGGTTGATGACGGCAATGAGAACGGGTCAGCCGTGTGCTTGTCCAGTTGAGTAATGATCTCCTCCAGGTGACTCAATTCAGCCATCATGGACATTTCTTCACTCTGTACAAATAAAACAAATTGTCAAGACATTTTCCTTCCGCCGGAATTGATTGTTTTACCATGACGGGCTTGAGGCAGGCGACAAATAGGCAATAGCGACTGCGCTCCTCGACCAGGGCCGATTTCAGGGCCTGTTTCTCCGTTTCCTGTTCCAAAATGGCAGAAAATTTAAATGAGAAAATTCAACTCAAATTGGGAAGCAGCAGGGGGGAAATTTCCAAAGAGAAGAACAAGACTAAAAGGAGGAGGAGAAAAACCAATAATCAATAGTCCAGTGACTGGAGAAAATAAAAGAAGGGGGGAGGTGGATAGCCTCTAGCGTCAGATTACCGAATAAGTCCTTATTTGGATTTTCATTCAACTTTTTTTTTTCGTCTACTAGGATTCTTTTTCTATGAGCTTTGACTCAATAATAATCTCCTTATTGTTTGTTTTTTTCAATCTCCCCCCTCTGTTTGAAGAGAGCGGGGAGGGGAAAGTTAAATAAATAAGAAATAATGTTTTACCTGGAGGAGGGCTAGACGTGAATTGAGGTCGATTTGAGCGGCGTCAGCTGCACGGAGTAGCTCCTGATTGGCGGCGTTGAGTTGACGGTCGCCAACGGTGGTGTTGCCGGCGTTCATCTGCTGGTTCGTCGATCCAGCCATTCCACTCCGGATCTTTTTGGCTTTCTTCTGCCATCGCTGAGCCTCCGCCGTTCTCTTCTTAATATCCGCTCTGACTTTCTTGTACTCTGCACAGATCCAGCCCCCCCCCCAAGGGACGAACGGAAAACAAAACAAAAAGGAGAAGAAAACTCGATCAAGAAAATGTACAAAACATGTGCGGGGATTGTGCCAAGTCACGGCCGATTCTTCTTGTTTCCCCATTTCTCTCACGTACCTTTTGAGTGCTCTTTGTCCAGGTTGACCACCATTTTCTTCCATTCTTCCAGTTTGTCGTGTAGCGGCAGAACCAGGCACTCCATCAGGGCGCTAGAAAATGTCATCGGAAAAAATTCAATTCCCAGGAATTTATAAAGTCAAAAAATAAATTCTTAAAATATTCAAAACTGTTTAGTATGAAGGATCACGTCGTCTGCCACACAACAAACACTTAATATATTTCCAACCTGTCCTTTTCAATTATTCCAAATCAAATTATAATCATATGGATTTGCAGCTTGTTGAGGGAATCGTGCGTATGCGTGCGTGTGTCAATAACCCGGGTACCTTTATTTTTTTATTTTATGACCAGGCACGTCTCCCCACCCCCTTCCTACCTGGAACACACACAAAAAACAAAAATTTTTCCCTCCTCATCATCATTTTGTGAAAAGTAACAAAACCGGGCGGGGTTCAAAAAAAAATTCGTTACTGGACCGTTCACGCGTGAAACGTGAGTCCACGAAACGAGGAAACAAAAGTTGCTACCGGGCTTTTTTTTTTGTTCCAACTATTGTAGGGCTCTTCTACGAAAAACAGTCCCCCTTTGGTTCTCTATAAGGAATTTCATTTTGTTAGTTTCACATTTGGTTCAGTCGACTGTGATGTGGAACCCAATTTACACGAGGTGGGCCCGCCGAGGGAGGGGGGTGCAAGAAGGGACGACGTACGGGTATTATCATTTTACGACACACACACACACAAAATAAGTGAAGCTGTCCAAAAGTCGTTGTTGGGTTATTTGGCCTCCTATTATTATTTTATTTTATTTTTACCTGGTGAATGTTTTGAGCCGGGCTTCGACGGCTTTGTGGCGGAGGCAGATTCTCGTGAGGACCGTGCCGATATCTTTGGTAGCTCCTGCGGAACAACAACAACAACAACAAAAGAGAAAGAAAAAATAAATAAATGGAAAATCAATGAAGACAAAACCGACAGATATTTTCTTTTGATGGTTGTTGATGTCTGCCCCAATAGGGAAGAACATCCGGATGAAAGATCAAAAACAGCTGATGACCAGAGAGTTATATATATAAAAGAGAGAAAAAGTAGGGCGTTTGTTATGAACGCTACATAACACGCGTGGCAAAGAGGGTGAGACTTTGACGTTTCAGATGAGGGGGCCACACACACCAGAGGGGTGTTGAGGAGAGAGAGAAACCGAAAATAGAATGTACACACACACAAATGGTGGCTGGATAAATAGAAAGAAACGACTAGGGGGAGAGAGAGTAAAAAAAAATCTTAACTTTTACACGTTTTGTTTTTTTAAAAATCGTACACAAAAGTTGTGTTGGGTCATTTGAACATCCGAACAAGGTGAACATCGTGACTGATTCAATTTTCATCCGTACACGGAATCCGGCAATGAGAAACACACAAAGGAGGAGGAAAAATTCCTTGTAAAAAGAGAGAAAGAAAGGGCCCGCCATGTACAAGAAAAGAAGTAGTACTTCCGGAGGATGTCGTTGATTGAATTACAGAAAGAACTTGGCTCCTTAGTGGCTTGGGTGAGAAGAAGACTAGGAGCTTTTTTCTTTTTCTTTTTGGTACCATCATCATTAAACCAATAAGAAAAAAAGAGGTTGTGTCATCATCTTTTTTAAAAGAAAAGAGTTTTGTTTGACATGAGGTGGTCCCCTATTGCGGTTTCCTCTTTCTTTGGTGCACGAACCAAATTTGATGGACAAGAAAAATACACGTCGAGTGGCTCTCTCTCTCTCCTTGTGATCAATAAATTCAACAGTCGAGTGTATCTCTGGCCTGACTCGCAGATGGTTTTGTCGTGTTCTATTAGATTTCCTCACTCTCTCGTTCGCTAGAGACTTTTTCGGCTAACAAAAAGGGGGCGGATGAGGGTCTGTGTAGAATAGTCGTGGAATGAAGGAGCTCCGGATGAAAAGCAAGAGACGAGGGTGAATGAAAGTGATGGATCCAAACCAGGAGGGGGGAAGGTATTGATCTGTCCTAGTCCCTACACACACAGGGGCTCCTAGTTTTTCCTTCCTTCTTTTTTGGCTCCTGAACGTTTCCAGCACGCGCAGGAGGCAGCCACTGGACACGGGAGATATTATAGGGGGGGTTAGAACATTGTCCAGGAGAGAGTCTTGGCGCTAATACACGGCTGACATTTTCTTCACGACACAAGAGAGAAAAAATGACGGATGGATGGGCGATCACGAGAGCGTGAATTCTCGCAATTATCTCCACCGATTCCACACGACCAAAAAGATTATCGAATTTCTTTTCCCCAATACAAATAAGAAGATCGCCTTGAGGTCAAACAAATTGATTCGACTTTTATTCGCTTGGCCTTTTTTCTTCGTTCGTTCGTTCGTGATCGATCGCATTTATTCATAAGGGAGAGAGCCTTGGGGGCTTTTTATTTGTTCAGCATTCCGTCATGATCATCGATCACTTTCGTCGCTACTCTACATTTTTCCCATCTTCTTTCTTCTTTCTGCTGTTGTGTTTTGTTGGAACGTCGGCAACCCTGGAGCGTCGTCTAGGGGGCGTCGGCCTCTCTCTACCTTGGCTACTATGTAACTCTGGCGGCCAATTCTTTTTTGTCAAAACTACTACACAACGGGAAAACCCAGAAAACAAATTGGCGGAAAAACTGATTTTTCCTGTCTCGCCAAGGTGGTCTCAACAGGTGTCAGAAGATTCTTTATCAGTAATATCATCAAAGATATTTGTTTGTTGTCTGGAAATTATTTGGGTTTTTACCTTTGGCGTTGGTAGCCGAGTCGGCAATCTTCTGAAAGGCATCCAAATAGGCGGCGATGACTGATAACGTCGATCTGTTTGTAAAAAAATAAAAAGAATCAAATATCGTATTAAAGATAACCAAACTTTTTAAAAAAATAAAAATGATGAAAAGAAGATACGACATTCTCAAGTTTTCACAGAAAGAGAATTTGACACCTCACAATGCCGATGGGGCATTGCGGTCTAAACCGCAACACGATCGGAGTCCATGACATTGAGAATGTTTCTTGTTATTATTTCCATAAACTTTTTCTTTTTCGTGGGAGGGAATGAAAATTTTGTGCGCAGAAATCAATACCTCTTCCCTCCCTGAATCCTTCAGGGTCCAATTGTTGGAAATAAAAAAAAAAATTCCAGTCGACCGGAAGAGTTGGAGGTTATTGACCAATTCTTATTTTACACAACAAAGACAAAGAAGAAGAGACACAAATGTTTCAGACTCACTTGAGCGCAGTGTGAAGTTTCGAGGCTTTCGATAAGAAATCTTCCCAGAGTGGAGCGCCAACCTGTAAATATAATCAATTTCCATCAAAACTTGTTTTCTCCATTCAAAACTTGATATATACACACAAAAAAACAACATTTAACTTACACACAAGTCTACACCGCACCCATAAAAGATAATTTTTTGAAAAAAAATTGTGTTTTTCTGAGCGCGGGCAATTAAGTGCCCGAGGCGGTTCTAGTTTTTAAGACCCTTCAAAACATCTGCTTCACCGGAAGTTTACTACAACTACCCCAGCACACACACACAACCACCGTTGTTGTATATACCATCAACTCGGCAGACCCACCATTTTTGTTCTTTTTCTCTTCCCGTTACAATATATATATCGACCACACATGTTAAAAAAGAAGAAGAACATTCTTTACCTTCATGTCGGTGATGATTTGGTGGAAGAGAGCACCCATGGCGCTGCCAAACTCCTTGTCCACCGTTAGTGTCTCCATAATAAATGTTGTTCTTTTTTCCTTTTTTTCCAAATTGAGATTTACGAACGTCCTTCCAGCGAGGGGAATGTCAAACAACTTGTACTTTCGTTGGCCACATTTCTTTACCAATTCACTCCAGTTCTCTCCATTTGGTTAGTAAACTCCGACAACAGCTTTTTCTTTTCCCCCCTTTTTTGGGATGGCAGCGTGGGGCCCCAAATAGAGAAATATATGGCCAACTTAACTGTAAGTCGCCTCGTGTTGTGTCCAAAACAGTTAGGGCTATCACACACTCGGCATCAAACACACACAAAAAGCCTAAGGGCGACACTTTTCTTTCACCGTTACACACCAGAAACAACCACACAGCTTCTTTGATGAAAACTACTACCGAGTTTTTCTTTCCTACTTCATCGACACACACCACTCGAACCTTAATTTTGTGTATGCCCAACTCAAACGAAGCTTTTCCTTTGGTAGATAGAGTTATTTTAGAAAAATGGCTAGCACAGACACGTTGGTGTGGTGGGAAGCTCGCGTTGGGGGCTACTAACTTGATAGAACTCTGCCGCACGGGAGGTCTACTACAACAGTTTCGCCTATCAAAGGGGAGGGGGGAGAAAAATTAATCGAAGCTCCGCCTACTCGCTAGACATCTAGCGGTTGGAATAAAAACTACCAACAATTTTTTCTTTTTTTAAATTTCTCTCTCAGGCGAAAGTTTTGAGGTAGAAAATAAAACGCACATGTTTAGCTACAGGACCATATGCACGACGGGCTGAAATGTGTTGGTTGCCAGCGTGATAACATCGTCAACGCCGAGATCTCTCGTGCGTGTTTGTTATTCGAGTGGAGTAGTAGTTGCTCCTTGTATTCAAGGACGCCATTTTTTTCGAAAAAAATATAAAAAGGGAACGAAAAAACTTGAACACACAACAACGGACACTACGGATGAGTGAAAAACCACTTGAAAAACAAAAGCCCAACACTACACAATAAAAAACACTTGTCTCTTTTTTCCCCTGCTATTATAATCTCGACACACTTTGCGGAAAAAAGAAAAGTGTTAACGTTTGCCAAACAATTCTTGTTTTGCAAAAATAAAAACGACTCGGGTGTTGGTTGGGTATCAGCAACGTGACCTATTTGACTGTCTAGCTGAGATATTATGACTAGGAAAATAAAAATGTGAATCTGAAATTGGCGAATGAATTTCCTTTTTGACGAGATCGGGTGACGTCGCCACTCGGGTTTCAGGGGAGGTGGGAAAAAATCATCGATTTGATTTTCTTTTAATAAAATTGGATGACGAGGAGGAGGGGATTTAAAAGGGAAGAGGAGAGAGAGATCATTTTGTCGAGGGAGATTGACAAACGTCATCATCTTGACGATGGCCATTTGAATATCCTTGTCGTCCGAGTTCCGCCAGTAACGCAGTCTGGTCGCCAGGCCAATGATACGATCGATAGGGAGTCAGCAAACAAAAAGAACCGCTCTGGTTTCCTGCTCCTGGAATATCGAGGTCGTCGTCGTCGTCGTCAAATCTGCAAACGAAGCAAAAGCCAAAATGGAGAAACTTGATTTCCTCTTTTTTTATTTTCTTTCATTTCTTCTTTTAAATAAAGCTTACCGAACGGCAAAAACTTGCCGATAGACATTGCTGCCATCAATGTGATGGAGGAGCTGATTGAGCCGGTAACAGCAAACAGGATCCAAATCATCGTCCTGATCCATTTGGCCGTCTCGATGGCAATTATCTCCTAGTAGCCTGTTTGTAGTAGTAGTAGTCGTCGTTATTCTTCTACTTCTGAGAAACCTTTCCTGACAACGCAACATCTCCGGACACAAGAAGATCACGACTCGGATATTGTTGCTGCTACTGCTGGATAGACCAGCAGCCACTTGGAGGTGATTAGAGAACCACTCAACTCCCTCGACGATTGCCAAATCTTCATCGTCTGCATCATCTAGAATCTTTTTGGAGAAGGAAAAAACATGTCAAGGACGTTTGATTGTTAACAAATCCCCGCGGCTGTCAATCGATTAGATTAGAAATGTATTTTTTTATTTCTACTCTATACATACATACCAGACTGTTGGGCACGTAATTCCGGATGGCTTCCTTCAAATGAGAAACGTGACGAGCTAATCGGCTCATCGATCGGCTGCTGTACAGGAATAGAATGGGGATCACTCCTGTTGACGACGATGGATTCTCTCTCAAGAGACCGGATTCAGCAGTGCTGTTGAAATCGTCGAGCGATAGTCTCGGAAACATTTTCCGTCTTAACAGCAAATAAATAACGACGGATAAGGCCAGCAGAATAACGACAGAGCCCGTCACCCAGTAGGCCAGCGTTGTGGAAAAGCCGGAGCGATACGTCAGCACCATGCCGGGATTTCCTATAAATGAATCACGCAAGCCATCATTCATAATTCATGATTACAGGACAAAGTGATTGAATTCATTACGGGAGAGTTGGACTATGTTGCTGTAACGAGTGCACGTCTTTTCCGGGTCAATCAACGGCGGATGACATCGATCGTCGTCGGGGACCACCACGACGCAATAATAGCCGGCGGATAAGTTGGCGAACGTAATCACGCTCCATTCCTCCTGCCAGAGATAATCGATGATGGACGAGGGCTCATCGTCGTCATCTTCTTCTTCTTCTTCATCCTCGAACGTGACGGTCAAGTGTCGGTTATTGATGGGGTCGTCCGTTTCGTGACAGACCATCAAGTCAGCGTCAATGTCGTCGTGTCGAAAGAGTTCGACGTGATAGGAGAGAAATCCAGCGGCGTCCGCATCGGCGTCCAGTTTGATAAACAGACTCAGGTCGCCCGGTTGGCCGCTGGCCGATAAATCCAGGCTCAAGTTCCACTTGAAGACGTCGTATTCCGTGACGTCGGTCCGCAAATAAATCGGCCGCTCCAGCAGTTGATGGGCGATGCGAATCGAGTCGTCGTGGTAAAACGCCAAGCGAAAGCAGTAACATCCGGTATAGATATGTTCCAGCAACACTGACGCCCGCTTCTGTGTGTGTGTCATCATCAAGTTACTTTAGACGCGCACAACTCTCATCTTATGACCTCATTTGTTTTGGGGTTTTGTTTTGGTTAAAGAGAAAGAAAAATATGTTTTTTTATCAGATTTGTTTCGTTTACCCAGTCAACTGGAACGTCTTGGTCGCATTTGACGTTTCCAGCAGTCGAGTCGAGAAACCGTGTCCAGCAAATTCGGCGTGACTGGACGACAGTGGCGGCTTCTACCGTCAGCGGATGACTGTAGCAAGTGACTCGTGCAGCCGGGCAGTCGCCACCATCGCCCGGCCATCTCAAGACTTCAACTTTGAAATTGTTGACAGATCGACGGCGCCAGCCAGCCCTGGTGAAGTTGGAGCCTAAAACAGTCCGCTCGAGATTGATGTCCAGGAGCGCAGTCCGTCTCTTAGGATCGTAATCGACTGCACACAGCAACAGCACACATAAATGTCACAGAAAAAGGGATAGTAGTTAATAAGATAAGAGGTCCAATGTCAACCCCAAAAACAATCTGGCAAAAGCCCAAAAATCGGGGCTCTTTCTCAAAAGAAAAGGAAAAACAAGAATAAAAATAAAAACCTGATGTCGGTTGGTGGTGGTGTTGTTGGGTGGACAACTTTCTCTTGGCTAGTCGCTCATGTCCTCCTGTTTCACTGGAACGACTGGGAGAATAAGTTTGTGCTGTTGAAGTAGATGCCTTGATTGTAGTTTGGTCAATTGACACAAATAAGAAAGTAAAAGTTGTCGATAGTTTGGCGAGATATGACAAATATTCATATACACTCTCTCAAACAAAGCACAAAGAAAAAACATGTCAAACATTTCATACCTGTCCTATTAGCAGTGCCAGCCACAGGGAGAGCCAGAATTCGTTACGCATTCTACTCGGTCGTGACAACCGAAGAGAAATGATCAAAAGTCCACCTGAATGCGACATCAAACGGTCAAGCAAAAATAGCAAACAAACAAATGGAAAAGAACTTTTTAAACGAAAAGGAAAAATATTTGACATTCTTATCTTTAAGGACGTTATCGGCATAACAGGATCTCAAGAGATAATATTGAGTGACTCACCCGAGCAGCTGGGCCTTTCCGCGGGCGGGAATTTTTTTAAAAACCTGTTTAAAGCAGCTGGAAAGGGGGAAAAGAATTTCAAAGTTATTCATATTAAAAAAATTTAAAAAAAAAATAATAATTTACGCAACAATAAAATTGAAATGACTTTTTTAAAAGACGAAAAAACGAAATTGTATTTTCGAACATTTGTTGTTTTTTTTTTGTTGTTTTTTGTTTGTTTTTCTTTCACTTTGATGAGGGGTGGAGTTGAACCGAATTAAATCTGAGCGTCTCCGTTGGTGAAGGAAAAATATTTCTCCAAAAAAACAAATTCAATGACAACAACAAACAAAAATAACTGAAACCAATTTGAGGGATGGAAAGAAAAGGAGAAAAAAAGAAACGAGAGGATCAATAATCAACGGGTTGACTGGTTGCAATTCTCTTTTTTTGTTTGTTTGTTCCAGCGATACAGCAGCACGGGTGAGGGGGGGGGGGCTAGAAAGGAAAAGAAAGCACCGGAATTAACAGGATTTTTCTATAAATTTTGTCTTTCAATATCTATTGGGATTTGCTCGTCAGGTAACGGCCAACAGACTCGGCATCGCGGGCGAGCCAAGCGGCGTTCAACCGTACGGATTCAACGCTCTGCTGGACGGTGCGTTCCGTTCCGGCGCAATGGTGCTCCTACAAAAATAACAAGAGTCAGCACACTTGTTTCTTTTTTTTTCCAAAAATTTAAATTCACTCAAACCTTGAAAAAGTTTTCAATTTCAACAGCTTTCTCTTCGGAAGCGAAATTCTCCGTCAAAGATTTCACCAGCCGTACCAAAAGGAATGCGCCTTTGAAGCGCTCGTTGAAGAGATCCCAGTTATCCTTGAAGTAGTTCCAGGCCAAATCGCGGCCAAGTTTGCTGGACGCCACAGACGAGATGACAAATACCGTGTCTTGTGACCTGACCTCATTCGACATGGCAAAGGCCAGTACCTAAATGAAATCAAACGTCAAATGGGAATTTTCCTTTACTGGAACAAAAAGGACAAACCTCTTTCAGGATTTCTTCGTTCTTGATTGTACCCAAAGCGCTGGCGATGCGATCCTTCTCTTCATGCAGAGTTGCCTCGCGATAAATTCGCAATAGATCGTCATACTTGGATCGGCTGCCCGTCCGTAAAACGGCTTTGTAGACGGTCGAACGGAAATCGGCTGGGACTTGTTCCTCCCCCTTGATGTGCAGTAGGAAGCGGCGCTCGGCCTCGGCGATCACTTCCGGATCGTCAAACATGGCCATCCGACCCAAAAGCAAACTGCGCAAGAGCTTTGTCAAATGCTCCTCGTCTGGTTTTGATTCCCAGCCAAGTTTACGGGTCATCCCGCCCAACAATTTGCGTCCAAAACCTAAAAAACCACATCAAAATCAGACCAATAACGACATAATGTTACAATCTTTGTTCTCTTTATACTTTTCAACAATTCGTGGTGGTCCGTGTAGGCCAGCAGATGAGACAACTTGCTCAAGGCGCTGCAGACGCGATTCCACACCGTGTACTGATCTTCGTTGGCGAAAGCTTCCAGCAGCGTCAAGGCTTCGACTGTGGAAGAATGGCCGGCCTGGACCAAAGCGAACAGGTCGTCCAAGAGACCCAGGCGATCCAGCGGCGGGAGAGTTTGTTGGTCGATGGCCGAGACCAAGTGTTTGAGTAATTCAGGCTCATAGCAGGTACGGTAGAAGCCAACCTGGCCGGGATTCATTTTGAACCATTCGTCAGGTCGGATATCGTTCAAAACAATCTCTGATTTCTCTCCTTCCAAGACGAACGACATGCTAGGCGTGGTGGGCGAGCGTGAGGTGGCGATTTCGATCGGTACCATCCACATGGTATTGTTCTCGTCCTTGGTGCCGTCAGCCAAGAATCGCTGCTGACTCAACTGCAAGATTCGCTTATCGCCATCCTGACGGGCTGACACTCGAATCACTGGGAAGCCCATTTGCTTCGTCCAGCCGGACATGATGGTCCCCACAGGCTTTTTGCTGGCCTCGCTCAGCGCAGCCCACAGATCCTCGGTGAAAGTGTTGCCGTACTTGTGACGGGTCAGATACAACTTCATCCCACGCCGGAAATCCTGCACGAATGAATGCCCATCCCAATTAAATCATCGATCACACTGATTACAAAGACGATAATGAGCTACTCACGTCATCTCCAATGTAGTTGTGCAACATGCGGATGATGGCCGCTCCCTTGTGGTAGGAAATGTCGTCGAAAATCTCGTCAATTTCATCCGGATGGCCGATGGGCACTTCGATGGGATGCGAATTCTTCAAACTGTCGAGGTCGAGGGCCGGTGTCGAAGTGTCTGTGACGAATTGCGTCCAGATTTTGAACTCGGGGAACAAGTGATCGACGCAAAGGGATTCCACGAACGTAGCATAACCTTCGTTCAACCACAAATGAGTCCACCATTCCTGTCAAGATTAATAAAATAAGAGTTAAAAATCCAAGTAAACAAGATTCTTTAAAACAAATTTCATACCATCGTGACAAGGTTGCCGAACCATTGATGGGCAAGTTCGTGACCAACGACGATGGCTACCCATTGGCGTCTCTGTGTAGACGTATTTTGATCGTCCACCAAAAGGCAAGTCTCTCGGTAGGTCACGAGACCCCAATTCTCCATGGCGCCTAATGGAAACATTGTAAAAATGAGCTAAAGAATGACACAATATTGTAAAAATGAATCAAATTACCAGCGGCAAAATCGGCTACTGCTACGAGATCCATTTTGGGCAAAGGATATTCAACCCCAAAATATTCTTTGTAGTAGGGCAAGACTTTTGCGGCGACGTAGAGACCGAAACGACCTTGCTCCTTCTTGCCAACCGGAGTGTAACAGCGAACCAGAACACCGTCAGTTGAGCGTTCTTCGACATAGTCGAATTCGCCAACGACGTAGGCAACTAAGTAAGTCGACATGATGGGTGTGCGATCGAACTTGACGACTCGCAGGTTAGGATCGGCTTCGTAAGGCAATTCTGACACCACTGGCTGTGTAGACATCAGTGGCAATTATAGTTGAGACAATTTGTTTAGTTATTTCAAGTTTTCATACCATGTTACATAAGGCCACACGATCTTTGGGCACCACCAAGGTAATGTCAAAAGTTGCTTTGACAGCTGGTTCATCCCAGCAGGGGAAAGCACGTCTGGCATCTGTGGGCTCGAATTGAGTGATACCACTGTACCGTTCTTCTCCATCAGCACTGCAGGTGAGTAATAACAAGATTAGTTTAAACGTTTAAACATGTAAACGGCACAAGAACTCACCTGAGGTATTTGCTGCAGTAGAAACCCTTGAGTTTGTCAATGATGACACCTTTGAACTCCAATTTCAAGTGATACTGTCCAGGTTGGAGAACAGAAGAGAGTTTGAATATCGCCTTTTCGTTTTCAACATCAAGAACCACTTGGCTGATGGTGGTTTCCTGCCCAGCCTCGTCAGCCAGTTTGACATTGTCAAGCTCCAATTCCAGAGAGTTCAAGATAATCTGGTCCACAGGCTCAACTACCTGTTTCAAATGAGAGCAAATACTTAAAAAGTGCATTCCAAGCATGCTGTGGAATCGCTGAGCACATGATGCACTGGCAACTGTTAATAGTCAAAATGTTATGCAAGACTATCAAATTAAGAATGCACGTACTTTCAACGTGACACTTTCATGTCCCTCGAAGACTAGTTTAACCAAATCTGGCTTGATGGTGATTTCGTAGTGGACGGGTACAACGCTCTTGGGCAAACGTTCAAAAGCTTTGACAGGTAGCATTTTACTATTTAGCTCTTCTTGTCCTTGTTGCTCGATTTCTCTCGTCTCTCTATTTTCTGCTGATCTACCTGTCACAAATTCACGGCTGGCTGAGAACCTCTCGCTGACAAGCTGACAAGAACGATAGGTTAGTCCAATGGGAAAAACGGCCAGCAGCTGATTTGACTTGGCCGACGACGACGAAGAGATAAAGCTCATAAAGGAAGGGAACCTTTGTAATAATTCCCCTGAGGCTAAAATTCTATTTCGACTTAAACCCAACCGTGACGCTTTCGACAAATAAAACAGTAGACTCATTCTATCTCGCCGTTACATAAAGACAAAATGATTTCAAAAACAGATTTTGTATTACAGACAATAAAGTGGAAAATTCGAAAATTTTTAGCCGGTCAGCTGAGACATCAAAGATGCTGTTTAGCCTATTCCTAGTTTGAATGCCGGCAAAACTTGAAAGAAAAATCTAGTATTGACTAAAGCGCTGGCGAAGATCTTGAATTTCCTTCAGCATTTCGGGTGGCAAATCTTCGTTTATTTGATCCGTCAAATACTTTTCAATGTTGTCTACCTCAGTCATCCAAAAGTCTTTGGGTAAATCAAAGAGTTCATTCCAGTCGACCGGATTCTCCAATCCCTCCATATTGATCGATCCTAAATTACAAAAGACGCCCAAAATAATTTTCAGATGAGATTTTCAACTTGAGTGGGTGTGTATACCTTTTTTCGGGATGAATCCAACGGGGCTCATCTGTGCGATATCTTCTTTCTCATCCGAGCAGCGGCGTAGAATCCAATCGAGAACTCGGATGTTATCACCGAATCCGGGCCATAAAAACTTGCCCTAAAATCGGAATTTATATCTCCAATTTCCCAAACAATTTCCAATTGATCATCTTTAATGGCCTCTTTCAAAATTTACTTTTGAATCACGACGGAACCAATTGACGTGGAAGATTTTGGGCATTTTGCATCCGGGTTTCTCCATTTCCAGCCAGTGTCCAATGTAGTTGCCGGCGTTGTAGCTGAGAAACGGCCGGGATGAAAAAGGATCGTGCATGACTTCATGGCCGGAATATTCAGCCGCCGTTGTGGCCTCCGAGCTGACAGTGGCACCGACGAACACGCCGTGCTGCCAGTTGAGAGATTCGTAAACCAACGGGACGCCAACCGGACGGCGGCCGCCGAAAATGATGGCATCGATCGGTACTCCGGCGGGATCTTCCCAGTTCGGATCGATCGTCGGGCATTGGCAAGCCGGAACACAAAATCTAACAACAACTCGAGGGCTTAATAACTTAACTCTGATAGTATTAACAAGCGATCTCCCACTCAACCGGACCGAAATGGTGGGGGTACTTTTCGGATCGTAATCCGGAAAAGAACTTTACAAATCCGGACTAGGTCTAATCTGTTCAGAATCGCAAGGCGATTCCAACGGAATTAAGTCCGGATTTTTATCTTTTCCCGTTCACGAGATAATCACGGTTGAAAATCGTGAAATATCACGAAAACCCAAAGTCTCCACGTCCGACTACATCGCTTTAAGCCGTATATTCGGCTTGTAAAAAAAAACTAATTGATACAAAATGTAGCCCTTTCATCCCTCTTTCAGAATCCAAAAGGATTTTTTATAATTCTTTGAGATGTTTGAGATATCACGATTTTCGTGATACCCCCATTTCGACACATTTTCCAAGCATTTTATTCGGCGTTGCCGATTGCCGTATATGTGACTTCGCCCCCACTCCTTCGCTTTTTCCATTGTTTCCTATGTATCAAGTCCCATCTGTATCGATATACAAGGCCTTGATACATAGGAAACAGGGGAAAAGCGAAGGAGTGGACAGGAAAGGGGGCGAAAAGCACATATACGGCAATCGGCAACGCCGAATGAAATGCCTGAAAAATGTGTCGAAATGGGGGTATCACGAAAATCGTGATATCTCAAACATCTCAAAGAATTATAAAAAATCCTTTTGGATTCTGAAAGAGGGATGAAAGGGCTACATTTTGTATCAATTAGTTTTTTTTTACAAGCCGAATATACGGCTTAAAGCGATGTAGTCGGACGTGGAGACTTTGGGTTTTCGTGATATTTCACGATTTTCAACCGTGATTATCTCGTGAACGGGAAAAGATAAAAATCCGGACTTAATTCCGTTGGAATCGCCTTGCGATTCTGAACAGATTAGACCTAGTCCGGATTTGTAAAGTTCTTTTCCGGATTACGATCCGAAAAGTACCCCCACCATTTCGGTCCGGTTGAGTGGGAGATCGCTTGTTAAAAGATATAAAATAGAAAAATCGACTTGTAAAAAGAATTAGACGTGTTTCGGGGGGGGGGCTTAATCTGGGCCGTAATTGACACTCAGCTCCCCAGGTGGTAAACTCTTTTGTTTCTCCCAACTATTTTTAGATTTCAGAAGCACAAAAGATCGTCAATCTTTTTTTGGGTCGACAGCCAAGAGATGGGATTATTTGTATTTTGTTAAGGGGGGATAAAATGATCATTAAGAGCCTCTTTTTCTATCCTCCCTGTGGTTTTTTATTCTTTCTTTTGTTTACCTGGAGTTGGGATGAGCGGCTGGACGTTCAGAGCCCGGCTGCCAATTCTCCTCGCCTAGCCAAGATGTGATGGTAACGCCTTTTGGTAAGTCCTCCTCTAAACCCTGAGTAGAAAACAATTTAATAAACAGCCAAAAGGCATCATCATATCATTTGTTCCGGTTCATGCCAAACAAGAGCTTTCGGTTCGTTACGCTCTTGCTTTGTCAATTTAGCCAGTTTGATTTTACCTCCCAAAACACACCGCCGTCAGATGTTTTGGCAACGTTTGTGAAAATCGTGTTCCGCTGGATCGTTTCCATGGCGATGGGATTCGTCTTGTTATTAGTCCCTAAAATAACAACATCATTTAATTTAAAAAGCTCAGTTGGTTGACAATCTGTTTTCACTTGTAACCTGGGCAAACGCCAAAGAATCTGGAAATCAATCAGAATTAATTGCTATGTAATTAATTTAATTTTTTAGAAATAATGATGTACCCATTTTCCGGATTGATGGCTCTGAGCTGTCCCTTTTCGTCGAACCTCATCCAGGCGATATCTGTCAAGTTAAATCTTTCAACTGTTATTTCCATCTAATTTTATAACAACTTTTAATTACCGTCTCCGACGCATTCGACTTTGTATCCCGGCAAGGAGGCCGTCAACATGGCCAAGTTTGTTTTCCCGCATTGGCTGGGAAACGCGGCTACTAGGTAACGTTTAACTCCTTCCGGATTGGTTACCCCCACGATCTATAAATAAAAAACCACGGTCGATAAATCAATACAAGTCAATTAACGACCAGGATATAATTCTCGTCTTATCAAACTTACCAGCATGTGCTCGGCCAGCCAGCCTTCACGACGGGCAATGGCCGATCCGATGCGGAGGGAGAAACATTTCTTGCCCAGCAGGGAATTACCTCCGTATCCGCTCCCGAACGACATCACTTCGTTAGTCGCCGTCCTGAAATTTGTGTTTAATGATTAAAACATTTAATTCTTATAGGCGTAATTGAAATAAATTAAATCAAACTTGTGGGCTATGAGAGTCAGTTCGGGATTGCAGGGCCAGTCACGACGCAGTGGCTCCTTCAGGGGTAAGGGGCAGCCAACCGAGTGAAGGCAACGGACGAAATCAGAGTCGCCCATCGCATCCAGCACCTGCATCCCCATACGGGTCATGATCCGCATGCAAGCGACGACGTAAGCGGAATCGGTCGCCTGGATGCCGAATTTGGACAACGGCGATCCCATAGGACCCATACTAATTAACAAACGAATTTAAGAAATTTAAAAAATGATAAAATTACAATTCAATTTACCAATAAGCCAATAGATAAAGCGTCCGGCCTTTCATGCATCCGGGGAATCGCTTTTTAATGGCAACGTCCAGGTCTTCCGGCGACATCCAATTGCCCAGTTGTCCCTTGACTCCCGGTTTCGGGACTGGGACTGCCTCACGCTGCGATTCCGTGGAGATGAACGTCTTGGATTCCACCCGGGCCACATCCCGAGGATCGGTGTGTGCCAACACACTAAATATTCCAACCGGAATCATTCCGTGTTAAATTAATTGAGAAAAGTTAAATTTTCGTATGTGTACCAATTTTCGTATTTAGGCAGCGGCTGGACGATCCCCTCGGCGATCAAAATGTCCAGCATGAGCCGATTTTCCTCGTCGGATCCATCGCAGATGTGGATGAACGCCGGCTGGCACAACTCCACGTCGTGTTCGAGAAAAGTCAACACCTTCATCATTTTAAAGGAACATTTAATTCAATTTGAATTGAGCAATTAAAATGAGATTGATGGAACTGACCTTTCTCGGGAGAGAATCGACATTCCCGCGAACCACCGGAACTCCTTTGAAACTGACAAGTTTCATTGCTGATGCCGTTCAGGATTACTCAATAGTTATAAATGAGAAAACCTAAGAAAATGTTGAATTGAATGAGATGTAGGTCGATACGAAGCTACTCAAACTTTGTCAATGCCACTAGTGATGAAAGACGGAAAACGTTAGCCGGAGCAAGTCGACGTCGAACAAGAAACGTATCCAAGTATACCTGTTCGTAGAAATCAGCTGTCCATTTCATTCGACTTGTTCTTGGTAGAACCAAGTCAACCAACGCGATTGGGTATATTTTGATGTTCTATTCTTCCGTAGCGGACACATCTGGCAGCCTTAGGGTTAACGCACCCAGACGAATAGAAGGAAATAGTTTCTTTTTTTAAAAAAACAGATAGATGTTATTCCAACCCAAAATTAGCAGACAAGCAAAAAGTCGTGCGCAGTTTACGCCGATGCGCACCAGCAAACCACTGCAGCCGATAGCAGAACGGAGAAACATTTTTTATTTTGCTTGATGGATGGCGTACCGCCAATCCTTTGTTCAACAAGAAGCAGACGGTTTTGGTTGTTACACTTGAATCTTTTGTTTGTTTACTACCACATTTTGTAAGACGCACCGTAAAAACTTGATAATTAATAATAATATGGGTAGTAATAGAGTTTGTGTTATTTGCGGTAAATATCAAAGAAGGTCGACTAAAGGTTCATCTTTTTTTTCAATCCCTAAAAAAGATAAAAAATTGAGAAGTAAAAGTGATATAGAGTTAGTTGAAAGAAGAATTGCAGCTTGGATGGCAGCTATTGGATCTAATATTAATAAGTACTATGGTTCACCCTCTGTGTGTTCTTTACATTTTCATTCAGGTATACAGTCTTTACAAACTCAAAGTTACTGAGTAAGTTAATTACATTACATTCTGTAGGCAAACCAGCATACATGTTTTCTGAAAATGATGTGGATTGGGTTCCGTCAATGAATTTAACAAAAATAGATCAACAGGAAGAACAAGGTAATGATTTCAGACATATTAAGTACATCTTTTGCTGCTAAGTTCAGAAAGTCATCATTCATATTACTGCATTAATTTTTAGAAGCACATTCAAGTTGTGAAGACAGATTACCAGTTAATGACAGCACAGTGCATGATAATAATGTGTTGCCTGGCACATTTCAAAGTAACGACATTACAATGGCTGACACTACTGTGGATTCCAACTTGGAACATAATGATACCTCTAAAGGTGATAATGCTCATTATTTTGTTATTAGGCCTACTTATTTACTTTAAATCATGTTCTTTTTATAGGGAAATGCCTTTTTGAAATCCAAAATCTTGTTAATCTTTTGAAAAAAATTGGAATTACTAATCCGGAAGAACGCACATTAAGAGAAATAACGATACATTGTGAAACGTTTCATTCTACAATTCAAACAGGTATTACATTTATTTAAATGGTGATTAGGATAAATGTAAAGCTATTCGTTTTTGTTATGCAGAATCTGATGAGGTGTCGCATTCACAGACTCAAGTTTCTCTCATTCAGTCACAAGACATTAACTTACGTAGAAATTCAGTTGATGAACTACAAGCAATGAGGGAAGAGTCTACAAAGCTGAACGAAACAATTTCTTCTTTAAGAGAGTTAGCCAGGAAAGAAAAATTTATCAACAGACTAACAGATAATGATAGAATGACAAAGTTTTACACTGGACTCAAGTCATGGAAACTTTTTGGAATCATTTACAAATTAATTTTGCCTGGAATTCAAGATGCAAGTTGCCTTACAAAACGATCACTTCCAACGGAAGAGCAATTCCTTCTAGTTCTAATGAGGTTGCGACTCAATTTACGTGAACAAGACTTAGCTTACCGCTTTCGCATTTCTCAAAAGGCAGTTTCCTCGTATTTATTGAAATGGCTTGACGTGATGTACGATTGTCTATCCCTGAACTTTATGGTTCGGCCCAGAAAGGAAACTTTAGTTGAATCAACGCCAACTTTAAAAAATAAGAAAATTCCTGTGAAAGTAATTGGAACATTGCGAAAAACTTTCGGAATTTTAAGAGATGAAGCACCAGTATCGTTAATAGCACGCGACGAAGACTACATTCCTCATTTTGATAAAATCGCTTTTGTCTGTTGTTGCCTAAGTAACGCAAACCCCAGCGTTGTATCCGATTCGGTAACTGTTGCTAACTGTCTTACATCTGATGACCAATGAGACAAATACAAAAAACCTTTCACAAAATTCTCATCAAGTATTTCTTGTCTCCAACACTTTTTAATAACAGCTTTCTGCGACTTTGCCAAAATTTCTGATAATTTCAATTCAGCTGGTAAATCGAGCTTGCCTTGATCTAAATTCATTCTGGAAAATTGATTGGATTTACGGATTTGAAATCTTCGCCAGTCTATTTCTATGTCCAGAAAAATTATTTCTACAGCTCAACGAATTCTCCGATATGCCTAATGAGGTTTTCCCCGGTTTTCCCCGAGCGCCAACTTTGAGATCTGTAACGAGGATAAAGTGGAAAGAATCGATAAAGTTTATTGACGATATTGACAGATTAATCCATTTCGTTGCGTTTTTCATGTGTCAATTTGTGCTTTCACTTGTTCACGTCCAAGTAGCTACAACCTTTGCTTAGTATTTTATTGACACCTCGGTTGAGACACATATCAGTTATCTTATGCACTGGTTGTGCAATTTGAAAATGATCTTATTAAATTTACTTATCAATGTTTGCATTTTGATTAGATGTTTTAACCTATTTTCCGCGTCCTTTTAAATATGTTGGCATCTCCATGTCGAACGGCCATCATTTGCTACTTACTCACGTTACAAAATGGTTCGTACGTTCACAATCGCAATCACGCTAGGTTTAGTTCTGATTTCGTCCGGGACAACCACTTCGGCCGACGTGACCTTCACCTTGGAGGAACAATTCCAGAAATTAAGCGACAATTTTGTAAGTAAATGCTACATAACTGCCATCGCTTCTCGCAATCCAAAAAATGTGAATCAAAATTAAAAACTTGTTGTTTTTTCTTAACGTTTTCTTTTAGATTCAACTCAAAGAGAATGTAGAACTGAAAGATCATCAACACGTAAGGCATATTATATCCCGTGTTCTTTCCATTATGGTCAACTAGTACACTCGCTAAATTTAAATTGCTTTCATAATTACAATTAATTTCTTCCAGATTAAAATGAGGAAAGTTTTGGAAGAAAAAGTTACTCGACTGGAGGAGATGATGGAGCGCAAGGATCGGCAACAGGTACAAATCCAATCCTTGCTAACTTTAAGGTAATGGAGGCAATTGAAACTGATGTAAATTTTTTGAAATGTATAGGAAATTTTGACTGAAAAAATTATTCGACTAGAACGATTGGCCGAAAAGAACGACAGAGCTACTAGTATGACTTCTGGACGGAGCGCCGTGCCACGGACGTGCAGAGAAGCTCGTTTAGCTGATCCATCACTGGCTTCAGGAATGTACTGGATCGATCCAGATGGGCAAGCCGTTGGTGATGCTCCCATCTACGTTTACTGTGACATGATTTCAGGTTAGTATACTTTAAAAACCCCCAGTCAAAAAGGAAATCCAAATTCGCAATTATCTTTTACAGGAACCACTTCCATTCCCCACGACAGTCAATCGTCCATGAATGTCGGTCATTGCGCTGATCCTGGATGCTATTCCAGAGCCATAGCTTATAACGCATCCAGTAGACAAATGTCAGCATTGACTGAACTGTCCGCCGAATGTCACCAATCCATTCAAGTAAATTTTTGTTTTAGTAACAATTAAACCGCTGCTAATAACTAATTGTCTTTCAATGAAGTACGATTGCTACTTTGCGCCTTTTCAATTTGATGGCATCTCCTATGCCTGGTGGAACGACAAAAACAGAAATCCGGAATACTTTTGGTCTGGCAGCAACGACAGCGTTCACACCTGCCAGTGCGGCATCGATCGGAATTGCGTTGACCCTTCGTTGGAATGCAATTGCGACTCTGCGGCCCCAGTCCAGTTAACTGATAACGGTATATAAGATAATTACTCCAATTGAAATTATTTTCTTAGTCGCAATAAATTTTGTTGTTATTTTCAAATGAAACGCAGGCATCATCTCTAATAAGAATCTTCTGCCCGTCACTAGCCTGAATTTCGGCCGCACCCAACTGGAAAGCTCTTCCGGTGTTCACACATTGGGTCCATTCGAATGCTCCGGCCAGGTGGCCATCACTGGAATACCCAGTTCCTGCGAAGACTTGTGGAGAGGTGGACATACCTTGAGCGGATTATATTCCGTAATGGGAGCAACAAAGGTTGAAACAGTTTTCTGCGACTTTGCCAAACTTCCTGGTGACACGGGTAATAAAAAATGATAATTTCAAATCTGCTGGGATATCGCGAGCTTATAACGCCTAGCCTCGATTTAAATTCATTTTAGATTTCCAGAAATGGATTGGATTTACGGATGTGAAATCCTCGCCAGTCTATTTCTATGTCCAGAGAAGTTCTTCCTACAACTCAACGAATACTCCGATTCCGTTTGAAGTTGAAGTACTCAACACTGGAGGGGCCATGAATTTGCATTCGGGGAAATTTACGGCTCCTGTGACGGGGAAATATTTTTTCTCTTTCATTGCAAAGGGCCTTTTTTCAAATTCTGCAACTACACGCTACTTTCGTATCACACTTTATTTAAACGGAAATAACATCGGGAGTACAGAGGTTGAGGAGGCCAACACATCTGCGTCTCACACACCATCTCTGCAGTCGACACTTGCTTTGCAAGCGGGAGATCAAGTTTGGGTACAGATTTCTTACCAATCAGCAGGGGTGTATCTGTATGATGATGGCCGTCATTTTACCCATTTCACCGGATGGATTTTAGAACAAGACAATTTTCCGTCTCTATAGATGTCAAGCTGGATTCTACACATTAGATAAATGCCCACAATGTCCTTAATAACAATAGCCTGAATTAACGAGGAGGTGCCGGTGTGGCGGCAGGTCCCGATTGGCCATCAAACTTCCTTGCTGCACTTTGCTTGAAGTGTTAAAAATTGAAATAGTTTGTTGTTTGTTTGTACTAGAATATACCCACAGACGAAGTTGTGAAGTATAAAACCGTATAAAACAAAACTGGGCCTGATCTACAGTCGTTATATACAAAAAAAAGTTATCTTTTTTTTATCCTGACTGAGTCAACAAAAACTGCAAGAGAAAAGTTGACCGCCTAGCTCAGCAATAATCGTACTCCGCATGTCACGAATTAACGCAGTCAAATAGTCAAAAGGAAGAATAGAGACAAATTTTTCCTACCTTTAAGCCTGGGAAATACAGCCAGGCATCTACAAGTGCTCCATCCATCCGCTGAAGAGTTGAATCCAGCAGGCGCGATAGGGAACAGTTTTTCGTGAATAGACCCACACTCACACGGGTTAACACGAGGACAGAGGGGAACCGCCACAACAAGACCCTGGGACTCTCTTGGAAGCCAAGAGGGAATAACCTGTTGGTATCTTCATACTGTTCACGCTGTTCAAAAGAAAGGGATAAACAGTTTAAGTAACTTGATATTTCACTCGATCAGGAATAACATAATTGGCATTTTTAATTGGTGCGTAATATCACGCTTCATTTAACTCACTTTGCAAGGCCCAAAGAGTCCGGTGTTGGCGTAGAGGTTGCGAACGTAGAATTGACTCGAGTGCGACGAAAATATTTCCCAAACAGCGACATCAAATCCAACTTTCTTACATGCTCTTGAATGTGATTCACCAACTTTTCCCAGTTTCTTTCACTGTCCTGTGCAATTCCCAACCGAGGACTCATCAATCGTTGGGTTGGTCCTCCTGTAACCTAGCATTCACATCCAGCCCGTAGTGAAAAAAGCAAAGCTCAGTACCTATAGATGGAGCGACTAGGACAAGATATAATTCGTCAGCAAAGACTCATAGACCCCCGATTGAGCGAATAATTTTTTCATATTGGCAAGATTTAGTTCACAGATTTGAATTAAAAATATTACGTAAGCTTGTTAGTGCAAATATTTCAATTTAGACAGAAATTTTAAGTGAAAATTGGAAATATTCCATCAAAGAAAATGGTTTCTGAAAGATCCTATTCACGCATCGATTTTTTTACGCTCAGCATTTAGTTTCTCCTCAGCGGGAGGAGCGGTCATTTCTTCACGAGGTTGACCTGCAATCCCAATCACATCACAGCATACTGAAAAGAACAGAAACGTTTGATATTATAGTTAGGTTACTTTTGGATTTGGAAGAGAAGACAAGTTTCTCCAAGTTGAGGAAAGATGCTTCTAGCGTGACGGACACCAGAAACGCCAATCCAAAAGTCACGACGAGGAGGCCGAAACAAACTGTGAATTGCTCAAACAGTGTGTAGTAAAACCGTTTCCGCATGGCAGAGTAGTAAACCACCAGGAAGTCGTAGTGGATGAGGTAGACGCAATATGTCATCCGGCCGAGCGGTAAGAATCCTTTCCATGACAGCAGCCGATTCACGAAACCTGTGCGCAATGAAAATATAAACATAAAGGTCAAAATGAGTTGGAACTGATTGGATAATGATACCTCCATAGCCTCGAGAGCAGGCGAAGATGATCCAGGCTATAACAAAAGCCCAGGCCGTTCTGTGCAGAGGGCCGTAAGTCATTTTGAGCAGTGTGCTGATCTCTGGCACTTTTGACGGGTCAACATACGGCGTCAAACCGTAGACGATCGCCAAACCGACCGCCGCGGACAATGTCCATCCCAAAACCACCAAAGGCTTGAATCATGAATGAATTATTAACTTATTAGACAAATTGCTAAAATACTAATTATTTATACCTTGGCCAGTCGAGTCTGTGACTGTTTGGTTATGTGCAAGTACCATCCTGCCCAGATGCCCACAAGGTAAACTGGCGCCCTGGTCCACGGTTTGTAGTAATAGTGATTGAAATAATCGGCTGAAGTGGCCAAACCATCACTGTGTAAATAATAATAAAAACAGTGTTTCATATAAACCTGACAATGAAGAAGAAAGTCAAATGTTCTATTGGCTACCACATACAGGCGAGTGGGCCAAACATTAGGGTGCAGATCGTCTCTAGCGTAAACGTAAAAGACAACAGCTTGGCAAGTGAGTCCAACAGCGGCCAGCCAGGCGAGTCCCCATTTCCTCCATCGCCACAGCGGATAAATGAAGAGAGGAGAGACGAAAAAGAGTTGCATGTCCACCGCCAGGTACCACTTTTGACCCATGCACTATGCACCAGCCGACCCATTTTTTAAATAAGACGCTAAACTTTGAAATTTGGTTGTTGATCTTATTACCCCGTAATCAGGATCCACAGGAAACAAATTATTAACTATAGGAAAACAAAATGTGTAGAGATTAGAAATAATGAACTTTTTTCCAATGAATAGAAAAACTTACTGTAAAGAAACTGTCGCCACCAGGCATTGCGACAAGCGTTTGAAAACTTGTTGACATCGTACCAGTAAGGACCGATCCCGACGTAGACCATCAGAGTTGCGATGAAACCGAGGATGAAGGCGTACACGATCGTCAGTCTCAGATAGCGATGCAAATAGTAAAGGCCGACGTTGAATTTGCCTTTGTTGCGGTCCAACTCACGGAGCAAGAGGAACGAGACCAGCAAGCCGCTCATCAGGAAAAATGTGTCGACAGAAACGCTGGAATTGCCAATCGTTTGCATGCCCAAAGTTCTGAAATCCTGAAAAAAGAATTTGAATAATATCATTCGCATGGAATAATTGGTTTACCTCGGTTATCGATTTGATATTCATGATCTTGCCTGCAGCAAGCGTGAAATTGTGGGCCAAGACGACCCAGCAAGTTGAGAAGAAGCGGATGCCGTGAATGCATCCAAAATTGTCGCTCGAAGCTGCCACTCTCATCGACAGGATTTTACGGCCGTTGTTCAAGATCGAAAAGCAATGCAATGCGCTCAAGAGTTTCCCGTCCTGCTTGGCATCGAAATCAGTCCCGTGGTACATTCGCCAGGCTTCGTGAACGGTCGCCATCAATACAAGTAGACCGACAAGACTCAGTACCACACTGTTCACAATAAAAATAAATTAAATAGTTTCGTCTAAAAGCTTTTGAATTAAATTACATGACGGTGATGGTGGCTCCATCAAATGTCGGTGGTTTATTGCTTTCTTTAAAGCAATATTGCTCGTCGGTGACGGTGACTAGAGAATAATTAGCGATGACGTAACTGCCAATGAGCTCGGCGACCGCTTGACCGAGATCAGCCGCACTGCAAGATGACGGCAGGCAGAAGGTGGTGCTCGGTAAAAGGTAAGTGTTGGCATCTACGACGGACACTTTTGGGTCGACCCGATCCAATCCCAATAATCCCAAAAGCTGAAAAATGGTGATTAGGTTGCCCCGTTGCTCCTCGTGGTTATCGCTGAATGATTCCGGAGGTAGAATTTCGGACTGATCAACGGCCGTCGGTTTCAAAGAGACGATGCAGTATTGTCCATCAAATCCAGGTGCTCGAACGGCCAGACATTCGTCGAAAAGTCCATCCGCGTGAATATTGTTGGATCCAAACAATCCCGGCGGAAGTTTGGCTGAAGACTCTTGCACTAGATTTTTTAACAAAAAGTAATGTCATAGGACGGTTTAATTTCTTTGCTTTATCTTGTCTAAACAAATGAAAAATAATTAAGGTCATTTGTTCAATATCTCAAATCTCCTATTGTACTCTTCATTTTTATCAGTTCTTACGACATGGAGAATATAATGACGCAGTTTCAATTTCAACTTACTTTGTAAGGACCAGAGACTCTGGTTGGCGTAGAGGTTATGAACGTAGAACTGGCTGTCTTGTGAACATTGTTGACTGATGTTTTTAGCCACCGCCGTTGGGAATGAAGAAGATTTCAGTGCGGCAAAAATGTTGTGAAGTGTTGACGTTAAATCAAAAGTGGCCCCGGTTTTCTGAAGATGCTGGTTGAATACGTTCTTCCATTTTTCAAAGGATCGTTCACTCTCCGGGGAAATGATTAACGCCGGATTTAAAAATTGCTGAGATTGGCCTCCTACCCAAAGTAGAAGAAAGATTATCTTCCACAGCATTGAACCCATAATGAGTGGCTCAAATGGACAACAGGCAGCACCAAAATTTTCGATGGACGATCAACGATCACATCCAGACTATATTTATACTTCTAATCAATCTCAGCAGTCCCTACTACTTTTTATCTTTGGAATATGACACGGCGATATGTCTACATCCGTTCTGTCTTGTATCTAATAGACTTGACGTTGCGCAATGTTAGTTTTAGTGAATCACATTAAAAATTAAATCAAGAATTACCACACAGATTTGAATAATATAGGTTCCTGGTGCACCGCGAAGTCTGCAATGTTTGACGTGTGGGTCGAACCGTCGAAGTAAATGACATCTTTCTCTTCATTTAATTTCTTTACGCACGGATTTTTCTAGTCTTGACGCTTATTTTACAACCGGAAAATTTCATTTAATTAAGATCCCCGTAAAGTGTTATTAAAGCTCCAAGATTAATTGAGAAACTTTTTTCAAAAATTTTGGAATTTGATTGTTTGTACCCACAGACAAAATTGTGAGGTACAAAACGGAGCCCTGATCTGCAGTCGTTCGACAAATGAGTTATTTTATTTTTATTTTCAATTTTAATTTTCCTACTTCCAATTATTATTTGATGAACCCTAACTTAATCTACAAAAAGGGTAAGAGAAATCAATTCTACCCGCCTAGATCAGGAATAACAAAACTCCATAGCCCACTAATTGCGACAATTTACAATCAACGCCAAACAGACAGTAAAAAGGGAGAAAAGAGATAAATGTTTCCTACCTTGAAGCTCGGAAAACACGGCCAAGCATCCACAGGTACTCCATCCGCAGCATCTACCAGGCGGGATAAAGAGAAAGAGGGCGTCACTCATCGTGCTCAAACCCACACTCACACGGGTGTACACGAGGTCAGAAGGGATTTAAAGAAAGGAGACGAACTCGACCGACATCGGTGGTTCCGGCTCCAATCCGACGAGATGCTATTGATCTAACAAAAAAAAATAAAAAATGGGTCACAAAAAAAGGGTGACCGTCACCGGGATGCCCAGTTCCAGCGAAGACTTGTGGAAAATTGGTTACACCCTAGATTGTATTGGATCGGACTGAATTCGATCGTGGGATGGTCGAAAGTGTTTACTGTGATTTTTCAAAACTTCCGCATCTTCATCCAAACTTCTGCATCTGGAAGAGAATGTTTTGGAATATCTTCTGGGTGATATTTCACTATAAGTCTCTCAAGGAACGGTGGGGGTCTTCGACCGATGATGTAATCAGTGACAGAGATTATCAATTTGAAATTTTTCCCCTTCAATCAACGTTAAATTTGGAAGCGAAAGACTAAGTTTGGCTAGGGATTACTACGATGCCATGAGGAGTTTATCTGGCGGGTTACACTCACTTTACTGGCTGGCTTCTCGAAGAAGACATTAAAAAAAACGCTGAGTATTGATTGAGTAACAAAACACTTCTTTTTTAACACTTCACTATTCCAAGGCCCATGTTTAAAAAAAAACTTCTTTTCTGGACTCTAAAAACGATGGGAAGTTAAAGATAAATGATGTCAAAAACAAAATTGTAGCACCCAATTACAGACAATAAAGTGGAAAACTCAAACTTTTACTTTTGCACTTACAACCCACCCCCCCCCCCCCGATTCTAAAAAAAAAAATCGAATTCGCATCGAATTGTCCTTCAATTAAGTACGATTGTTACTATGTGTTACCTTTTAAATTTAATGACGGTGTCACCTACTACTTATGCCAGGGGGAACGATAAAAATGGGGTTTCGAAATACATTTGGTTCGGCAGCGACGACCAACACACCTGTCAGTGCGGCATCGAAAGCAAAGCAAGAGAAAACAACGTCATCATTGTCGTACAAGTCGAAAAGGAAGAAAAAAAAAACGTTTTTCCTACCTTTAATAAGCCTGGGAAATACGTACATCCACACTCACACGGGTTAACACGAGGACAGCTAGGGGAACCGCCACAACAAGACCCTGGGACTCTATTGGAAGCCAAGAGGGGATAACCTGTTAATATCTTCATACATCACGCTGTTCAAAAGAAAGGGATAAACAGTTTAAGTAACTGGATATTTCTCTCGATCTGGAATAACATAATTGGCATATTTACTTGGTGCGTAATATCAAGCTTCATTTAACTCACTTTGAAAGGCCCAAAGAGTCCGGTGTTGGCGTAGAGGTTGCGAACGTAGACTTGACTGTCGGTAGATTTGTGGCCCACAGTGGTGGGGGAAACGATGAACATTTGAGTGTGACGGAAATTTCTTAAATGCTCTTGAATGTGTTCACCAACTTGTCCCAATTTCTTTCACTGTCCTGTGCAATTCCCAACCAAGGATTCATCAATCGTTGGGTTGGTCCTCCTGCAACCAGCACGATAATAAACTAGCATCCAAATCCAGCCCACAGTGAAAAAAGGTGAGCTAGACGGAGCGACTAGGACAAGATCATTCGTCAGCAAAGACTCATAGACCCCCGATTGAACGAAAATTTTTTTCATATTAGCAAGATTCAGTTCACAAATTTGAATTTAAAATGTTACGTAAGCTTATTAATGCAAATATTTCAATTTAGACAGAAATTTTGAATGAAAATTGGAAATATTCCATCAAAGAAATTGGTTCTGAAAGATCCTATTCACGCATCGATTTTTTTACGCTCAGCATTTAGTTTCTCGTCAGCGGGAGAAGCGGTCATTTCTTCACGAGGTTGACCTGCAATCCAATCACAACATAATTTGCTAAAGATCACGTTTGATATTATAGTTAGGTTACTTTTGGATTTGGAAGAGAAGACAAGTTTCTCCAAGTTGAGGAAAGATGCTTCTAGGGTGACGGATACCAGAAACGCCAATCCAAAAGTCACGACGAGGAGGCCGAAACAAACTGTGAACTGCTCAAACAGCGTGTAGTAAAACCGTTTCCGCATGGCAGAGTAGTAGACCACAAGGAAGTCGTAGTGGATCAGGTAGACGCAATAAGTCATACGGCCGAGTGGTAAGAATCCTTTCCATGACAGCAGCCGATTCACGAAACCTGTGCGCAATGTATAAATCTAAATAGAGGTCGAAATGAGTTGGAACTGATTGGATAATGATACCTCCATAGCCTCGAGAACAGGCGAAGATGATCCAGGCTATGACAAAAGCCCAGGCCGTTCTGTGCAGAGGGCCGTAAGTCATTTTGAGCAGTGTGCTGATCTCTGGCACTTTTGACGGGTCGACATAAGGCGTTAAACCGTAGACGATCGCCAATCCGACCGCTGCGGACAATGTCCATCCCAAAACCACCAAAGGCTTGAATCATGAATAAATTATTAACTATAAAGGCAAATTGCTACAATATACAAATTATTTACCTTGGCCAATCGACTCTGGGACTGTTTGGTTACGTGCAAGAACCATCCTGCCAAGATGCCCACAAAATAAGGTGGTGCTCTTGTCCATGGTTTGACGTAATAGTGATCGAAATAATCGACAGAAGTGGCCGAACCATCACTATAATAAATAATAATAAAAACAAAATTTCATTTTAACCGGTCGATAAAGAAGAAAGTCAAATTTGCTGTGCCAGCACATACAGGCGAGTGGTCCAAACAGTAGGATGCAGATCGTCTCTAGCGTAAACGTAAAATATGACAGCTTGACAAGTGAGTCCAACAGCGGCCAGCCAGGCGAGTCCCCATTTCCTCCATCGCCACAGTGGATAAATGAAGAGAGGAGAGACGAAAAAGAGTTGCATGTCCACCGCCAGGTACCACGTTTGGCCCATGCACTATATGCCAGGAAATGCAAATTTTTAGTTGAAGATGTTCTAAACTTTTAACTCAATTTTATGGATCATATTACCCCATACTCAGGATCCAACGGAAACAAATTATTAACTATAGGAAAACAAAATGTGTAGAGATTAGAAATAATGAACTTTTTTCCAATGAATAGAAAAACTTACTGTAGAGAAACTGTCGCCACCAGGCATTACGACAAGCGTTTGAAAACTTGTTGACATCGTACCAATAAGGACCGATACCGACGTAAACGATCAGAGTTGCGATGAAACCGAGGATGAAGGCGTACACGATCGTCAGTCTCAGATATCGGTGCAAATAGTAAAGGCCGACGTTGAATTTGCCTTTGTTATGGTCCAACTCCCGGAGCAAGAGGAACGACACCAGTAAGCCGCTCATCAGGAAAAATGTGTCGACCGAAACGGTGGCGTTGCCAATGGTTTGCATGCCCAAAGTTCTGAAATCCTGAAAAAAAGAATTTGAATAATATTTGACTGTTACAAACTATCGGCATGTATAATTAATTTACCTCGGTTATCATTTTCGTATTCATGATCTTGCCTGCAGCAATCGAAAAAGTGTGACCCAAGACGACCCAGCAAGTTGAGAAGAAGCGGATGCCGTGAATACAGCCGAAATTGTCGCTTGAAGCTGTCACTTTCATCGACAGGATTTTACGGCCGTTGTTTAAGATCGAAAAGCAATGCAATGCGCTCAAGAGTTTTCCGTCCTGTTTGGCATCGAAGTCAGTCCCGCGGTACATTCGCCAGGCTTCGTGAACGGTCGCCATCAAAACAAGAAGACCGACAAGACTCAGCACCACACTGTTAACAATAAAAATAAATGCAATTATTTCGTCTGGTTATTTGTTAAAAGCTTTTGAATTTAATTACATGACGGTGATGGTGGCGCCATCAAATGTCGGTGGTTTATTGCTTTCTTTAAAGCAATATTGCTCGTCGGTGACGGTGACTAGAGAATAATTTGCGATGACGTAACTGCCAATGAGCTCGGCGACAGCTTGACTAAGGTCGGCAGCGCTGCAAGATGACGGCAGGCAGAATGTGGTGCTGGGTAAAATGTAAGTGTTGGCATCTGCGACGGACACTTTTGGGTCGACCCGATCCGGTCCCAATAATCCCAAAAGCTGAAAAATGGTGATCAGGTTGGCCCGTTGAGCCTCATCGCTGAATGATCCCGTAGGTAGAATTTCGGACGGATCAACGGCCGTCGGTTTAAAAGCGACGATGCAGTATTGTCCATCAAATCCAGGTGCCCGAACGGCCAGACATTCGTCGAAAAGTCCATCCGCGTGAATATTGTTGGTTCCAAACAATCCCGGCGGAAGTTTGGCTGAAGACTCTTGCACTAGATTTTGTAATAATAATTTTAATAATGAATGGATTGCACAATATTTGTCCCAAATGTCGGGACGTGACATATTCACTTTTCGTTATCTTGTCTAAACAAATGAAAACAATTGAAGTTCATTTGTTCAATATCTTAAGTCTCCTATTTGCATGGTCCTTCATTATCAGTTCTTATACGACATAGATGAAAATATAAATGACAGCAGTTTCAATTTCAACTTACTTTGTAAGGACCAGAGACTCTGGTTGGCGTAGAGGTTATGAACGTAGAACTGGCTGTCTTGTAAACATTGTTGGCTGATGTTTTTAGCCACCGCCGTTGGGAATGAAGAAGATTTCAGTGCGGCGAAAATGTTGTGAAGTGTTGACGTTAAATCAAAGGTGGCCCCGGTTTCCTGAAGTTGCTGGTTGATTACGTTTCTCCATTTTTCAAAGGATCGTTCACTCTCCGGGGAAATGATGAACGCCGGATTGATAAATTGCTGAGACTGGCCTCCTACCCAAAGTAGAAGAAAGATTATCTTACACAGCATTGAACCCATAATGAGTGGCTCAAATGGACAACAGGCAGCAACAAAATTTTCGTGAATGAACGATCAACGATCACACAGACAATATGTATACTCCTAATCAATCTCAGCAGTCCCTGCTACTTTTTATCTTTGGAATATGACACGGCGATAGATCTACATCCGTTCTGTCTTGTATCTAATTGACTTGACGTTGCGCAATGTTCGTTTTGATGAATCACATGAAAATTAAATCAAGAACTACCACACAGATTTGAATGATATAGGTTTATGGTGCACCGCGAGGTCTGCCATGTCTGAAGTGTTGGTCGAGGTAAATGAAATCTTTCTTTTCATTTAATTTCTTTACAAACGGATTTTTCTAGTTTTGACGTTTTTTTACAGCCGGAAAATGTCATTTAATTACGATCCCTATATAGTGTTATTAAAGCTCCAAGGTTAATTGAGAAATATTTTGGAATTTGATTATTTGTTCCCACAGACAAAATTGTGAAGTACAAAACCGAGCCCTGAATTGCAGTCGTTCGACCGATGAGTAATTTTTTTAAATTTTAAATTTTAATTTTCCTACTTCCAATTGTTATTTGATGAACCCTAACTTAATCATCAAAAAAAGCAAGAGAAATCAACTCAACTCTAACCGCCTAGATAAGGAATAACAATTGTCCGTAGCCCACTACATGCGACAATTTACAATCAACGCTAAACAAACAGTAAAATAGTCGGTCAAGTCAAACAGGGAGAATAGAGATGAATTTTTTCCTACCATGAAGCCCGGAAAAGCATCCACAGGCCAGGCACTCCATCCGCAGAATCTACCAGGCGGAATAAGGGGCATCCTCCGTCCTTGTGAATACACCCACACTCACATGGGTGTACACGAGGACAGAAGGGATTTAAGGAAAGGGGAAGAATTCGACCGACATCGGTGGTATCTCCATCGAACGAGACGATGTTTATCTAATAAAAATACCTTAAAAATGGGTTACGAAAAATGTTGACAGAAACAACAACAGTAGGGAAGAAAATGAGACAATGGGTAAACCTTGACCTTGACTTATTTTTAATAAACAGGAGAATTTAAGGTTTTCATGTAATGTACTGCAATTGTGCAGCGTATGCATTATACAATATCAAGCAGGTTGCAAAATCAGTACCCAATAAGCGATAACTGGCGATGACACTGAGATTGTTGTATAGATGACAGGTCCAGCACAAGCAAAACTGGCATATCTTGTGAAAGCCCTGAAATTACGGTCGGGAAAATTCACCGCATCTCGAAAGGGAAATTATAAATTTTCCCCGGTTTCACTCCCTTTACTGAATTGTAGTACCCTTTTACAATTAAAACAAAATGGAAACTCTCTCCCTCCCCTCCCCCCAGTCAATATAAAAATCAAATTCGAATCGAATTGTCCTTCAATAGTACGATTGTTACTATGCACCTTTTAAATGTGACGGCGTCGTGTCTCCTATGCCTGGTGGAACGACAAAAATGGAAATGCGGAATACTTTTGGTCTGGCAGCGACGACAGCGTCCACACCTGCCAGTAAACAACGCCACCCAATAGTCGAAAAGGAAGAAAGGAAATACATTTTGTCCTACCTTTAAGCCTGGGAAATATACGGTCAGGCATCCACAGATGCTCCAATGAATCCACCAGGAGGGATAAGAATCGTCCTCGTGAATACACCCACACTACACCCACATCGACTCTATTCCCGTCCAGTTGAATTCGCCCAGTCAAAGTCCGTCAGAGGCTGTGATGAGTCCAGCAGCAGGGACAGCACCAGTCATCCACCACCACCAGTTTAGCCATCCGGCAGCGATTTTCAATCAATTCGTCGTGTCGCTGGTCGATCACAGCCTCTTGAAATTGTGCCAGGACGGTGACGTCGTGGCTCTGTCACGATACCTCGCCCTCCATCACGACGAAGTTCCAGCCAGGAGCCTCAACGCCATCGATGCCACTGGGAAAGTCAAAACATTTTTTTCAATCAACGTTTCAGATTGTGCCATTTATGCATCTATGTCCTTTTTTTTACCAATCAGTTCTGGTGGTGGAGGAGAAGGAGCTTCTGGATTTATTGTAAAACTTTTTGATTGAAATATCAGGATCTATCTTCACATCAGCATTCAAATTTCGTCGTCCCGCGGATTTAAGTTTCCTATTAGAGCAACACGGTGGGCGGCAATATCCCCCCCCCCCCATCACCACCTCCGGGCACTCCCAAAGTCATTCCGCCCGAAATGAGACCGAGCCATGCAACAGTCAAGGAGTCCCATTCGATCCTGAATCTGACTTGAATGGAAACGAACTGAAAAGAAGAAAAGATGATTTATGTTATTTAATAAATAATGAGACTCTTATTATTTAAATAGCTCTCATCATTGAACGAATCAAACATTTTTTTCATGTAATCTAAAAAATTGTTCGTGAATAAATGTTGCGACGCAGATAGAGACCACAGCGTTTATCAGATAAAAGACCACATCACCTTGGTCACTATCTGCTGTGCTGATTGCGACGTGGTACTGTTTGCTGCCAAAACAAGTGGGCTGACAAGTCGAATCCCGAAGCTCGCCGAAGCCTGAACGTCAATGTGGGTCTTTTGCTGCGTTCGAAAGTAACTGTCTGTAGAGCATAAAAATTCCTTATTTCGAGTTGTTATCTTTTGTTCGTCTTCGCTTGGCCTCCAGTCGTTATTTGTCCGCATTGAGCAACTTGATATTTGTCAAACTTTTGGTCGATCAAAATTTCACACAAATTTCACAGCAATAGTTCAACCCTCCCCGATCCCTTACATAAATGTCCAATTCTGATTTTGGAAATTGCAATCCTCCAGTATGTGAGAATAAATGAGGAAACTAATGAAAGATTTGACTAAGTAGGCACCCACAACAGATGCTACACTTTCATTATACCTAATTGCAATGGTAAATTTCCAAATATTGAGTATCAGTAAACAAAACTGAGCCATGATATCTCATTAGGCAACAAAATTTCGACTGTCCAAAAAGTAACTAATGAAAAGGCAATAAAAAATTCTTACCAGGAAAGTTGGACAAGTTGCTTGTTCTTCTCAAATCCCAATATTTGCAGGTACATAACAACAATCTAGGACAACAAACCATGATTACATGAATTATGTAATGAAGACACAATAAACCTAATGAAAATTACCTTGTGTGGATGTTTGACATGAACACAGAATCCTAATTCTTTTAGAACTCTTCTTTCAGCTTTAATAACTTGATTCTTTAAATTAATATATCCTTGGTCAAGCAAGACAGGTTCAATGGTTCTAACGAAAAGATAATTGGTGTTTAGGAAAATGTAACAACATTTTAAAAATAACAATATTTACTTTCCACCACGAACTTGCTTGATGTGCTCAAAAACAGATATCACATCTCTAATTCTTCTTGGGGCCTCCTCAACTTTGGAGGCACAACACAGACATCCCATAGCAGTTATTTCCATGGGTTGTCGAACTAACGATTTGCTATGATAGAATCTGTGAAACAGAACTTGGCCTGTTGCCATTGCAACCTGTAAATGAAAGAAAGAAACATTAAGAAGACTATATCTAAAGCCAATTTGCCAACTTCCTATTGTATATTGTAAAAAAAAAAAACCTGTGGTAATCTTAACAAAATTCCGGCAGTTTGGATTAGTTCACATCCAAGGATCCTGAGATCCATTTCTGTTTCTGGGTCCAATCCATCGAGACTGGAAGCAGTACACGCAAGTCTTTCTGTTGGAAGGAGGCAATTTTCTAAGTTTATGATTACACGACCATAAGGCTTGGAAATTTTGTCAGCCATTTTTTTTCCGATGGGGATACATACAAACTCTTTCATCAAAGAAACGAACGCGAGGAGAAGTGCCTACGTATATGTCTACCCTCGCTAAACTATCTACAGACGGCACCAGGTGGCAGCACTAGTTTTTAGCGCCAAATTGAAAACAAAATTAGATAACAAAAAGAATCTCTTTAGAAAAAAGTTATCATATTTCTGAATTGGTGAAGAAATTTTGATCAGTCTATTTGTTGTAGACGAGATTGCATGGATCAGGTAATGCACACATCAAATGTACAACGAGGAGTTGGCTGATCAGGGTTTACAACGTAGACAAATTTTTTAGATCCGCTTTTTAAGCAACTTTAAAATAGAAACGTAAAACAAATGAAAATCATGGGGAAGACTAGTGCATCAACAGAGAACTGATTTGGCAAGAGGGACTTTGAAGAGGGAAATTGGAATACCAAATTGAAAAGAGAAACGGGACGAAAGAATTATAAGTCTCATCGCGAATTCACTTTAAGGGAAACAATCGGAAACATTGGGTTCGGTTTGTTTTTATAATAACGAACGAGGAATTTGTAACTTGGGTTTAAACGGGACAAATATCGACCATTACGTTTAGCCCAAAACTAAATCAATGCGGATGTTGGGATTAGAAGACGCCAGTTCGGCTCGAGCCTTAGCGGCACTTTTTGCAACTTCTTCTTCGTGCATCTTTAAAGTATCAGAAAACAAGGGGCATTTAGCATTAGGAGGTTTGATAGGTGTCGGTTGGTTCGGCTGATTGGGTGGAAGGTTCGAAAAGTGATTGTAGTCCTTTATTTGCTGTCGGCAAATGTAACACATTATAGCTCCACAGGGACAAACCTATAATGGAATAATAAAGTGATGATATAATACTTGTTGAATGTTACTAAGAATAAAAAAATATATACCATTTTATTGCAACCATACGCTTTGACAAAATTCTTTTTGCAACTAGGACACTGTCGTACAAGCGCTTCCGTCATTTTAGTCTCAACGTAATTGTTGAGTCTTTGCTTCATAGCATATTCTTCGCAGCGAAGTGGGGAATGGTTCACCTCGCGACACTGACGGCTAACAAAGAAAAAAAGTTGTTATTTACACAAAAGGGGATAGCATCAAAAATATTATTATTATTATTTTTGTAATTACTTCTTACCATGATATTTTTAAACATTCTGGGTTGCGACACGTGAACAAACGGTCATCATATCCAGGCACTACGCTGTATTCACAGAATGGACAAGATTCGATTCCTAAAAAAAAAACGAAGATATAAAATGCCCTGTGTTAAACAATTTGATCTTGAATACCTTCGATTCCAGCTGCCAGAACTTCTTCGGCCTGTCGCCTTTTTTCTAAACAGCCAAAAATGGACTTTTTAAGCACCTCCTGTTAAAAAAAAAAGACTTAATTTCTAACAGAAATGCAAAATTTCTGAAAGAAACTCGACCTTGAGATCATTAAGAGTATACTCAGTGGAGCAATCAGGATATAGGCACGGAACACGAGTTTTCATCAAACCAATTAGTTCTTCCGATTGCCTAGAATAGCAAAGATATTACAATGCGTGAGTTACAAGCTGTTAAAATTTAATTAAATATAAAGACACTTGCCGGCGGACGCAACTGCGACAAACCCCATGTCCTTGCGGACAGTAAATGAGATCATGTCCAATAAGCTCATCTTCGCAACAAATCGGACAGTCCAACAAAGTTCCAGTTGTACGAGATAGAGTAATAGCGTCCTTTCGAATTTTTTCTTTATGCCGCAAATACAATTTAATATCAGGTAGCAGACCAACAAAAGCAATCTGCAAAACAAAGAATTGCGTTTTAGTTTGCACAAAGAAAACAAAACAGGCAACCTTACCTCTTGGATCAAAAACAAATCTTTTGCAGTTCCCAAACATTCCTGGGCAAATCGCTTCGTTTTCATTTGATTAAATGTCGGGTTTTTAATAAGATTGAAGTATGTTGGAGTGTAATGGTGCTTGTTAATTTTAAATAGCCGACGGATGTTCATCAAGCTCGCCAATTTAAAATCTTTTTTCAGTTGATTTATGGCTTGATCGCGATACGCCTGAAAAGAAACATGAAATCAGTTATTATGTCTAATGAATTAAGGTTTTCAAAATTTCAATTTACCTTATCTGTGACTCGTGTGTCCTCGATAAAATACTTTTGAGGGTCATCGTACAGCTCCAAAAACTCTTCGACTGTAAAGAACTTATTTGCAAGAACGTTATATTCTTTTCTTCTATTGTAATCGGCTCGCGTAGGAAATTGCATATTTCCTTCCAAAATCTCTGTTAGAAAGCCTCTGATTTTTTCTTGGTCACCTGTGGATAAAAATAATTCGCACTTTTCATTAACAATAAGATTAGTTTTAAAATTTGCAAACCTTGAAAACTGTTAACTCTCTCTTCCAAAAAATCTGGATCTGCATCGGGAACCGCCCGAACGAGAAATTCCACTTTTTCACTGATGAAGCTTTCGTAAACGTGTTGGAATAGACGTTGGTGTTCAGGATTCATTTCCACTGGTGGATTCCAAAGTACATCAACTTTCGGTATAGCGAGATTTGCGTCCGTCATGATCATTCCTATATACTCGTCCAAAATCGCAGATGATTTACGTAGCTCGACGTATTCGGTTGCCTTGTAAGCTGAAAATTTGACATTAATATCCTGAACAGCACTGAGTGTAGCCTTGTGAAACTTCATCGATGTTTCTTCCAAATTCTCTTTAGGAATCGTTTCATTTTTCGAGGGTCCTGCAGAATGAAGGATAAGTGGATCAGTCAAGTTCTATAGCATTTGAAAGATACAAATGTTACCTGCAGTTGAAGCTGAAATTACAGTAGCAGTAGTTGCTTTGTTGTCTAGCACAAGAATAGTTTGAGAGGATGTGCCAGCATGATTTGTCCGAATGGAACCTTGTGCAGTGCTGCCGCTCGTAACAGGACGTCGAGTTGGTGCCACTTGATTGATTTCACTAGCAGGGCGAACTCGGTCTACAGCTGCAACGGTAACCGATGGACGACGTGGATCATTTTCCACTTTAGTTGGTGTTACTTTCTTGGCAACGCTACTTTCTTTAGAAACTTCCGATATCTGTAGTTTATTTCGATTTACTACGTTCGGCAAAGCAACAGCATTTCCCGATGTTGAAGGTCGATTCTGATCAATCACTACTACTTCAGCTGCAATAGTAGTTCGAGGAACATTTGTGCGGGCAATTATAATGTCAGAATTTAGAGGCTCTGGTGGCCTTTGCAGTTCCGCCCACCTGTAAAAATTATTCCAGATATTAGTACAGTGGAAAAAAACTGCAAACACATAATTTTTATAGCTGTTTACCTTTGTTGCTGCATAGCGAAGTGATTTCCAGCTGATAGCTCTTTGCCAAGCATTGCTTGTAAATCCAGTACAACCAAATCAACACGCTGATTATCTGAGGCATAAAGTTCAAGAAGTGCAACCAACATGTCTTCAGCTACAAATTTGTCTACAGCATTTGCCTGAAGAACCTCCCGAATTCGGGCAAGATCATCAACGAAAGCCATATTCTATTGCGAGAAAGAAATAAACGACATATTAATAAACAATAACAAGAGATAAACAGCTGTCTCAAAAAAAAAATAATAAAATAAAAGATGCCTTATCACCAGATTAACAGTGCATGTGTCAATGGGAAAACTATCCATTGTGTTTTTTAAGAATTACCATTTTTTTTTTAACCTTAAAAGAAAAGCTTTGCTCTGGGTAGTTTATAGAAATTTTGCATTGTTGAATTGTGGAAATGTTTTGGGGACTCACTTCGTTTATGAAACAGATTCAAATTCAAAGTCGACCCATTTGCAATCAACTGTATTATTATTCTTATTTTCTTAATAGATACTTCACCAAAACTTTCTAAAAACCGAAACCACACTGAAGTAGTATGGCAGTACTGGAGTGTTGAGCACTTGAGTTCTAAACTTTATTTCTGGAAATATAACTATTCCTAACTGCATCACCCCTTTTTCATAATTAAAAAAAAAAATTTAAGCTAGATAGAACTAGAGCACTTGGGCATAAGTTATCATTTATGGCTGATTCAAAAGTTGTTTAAGAATCTGACGATGTCCCTATTATCATCTATCCTATGTCATGTTAACCTGAGAATCAAGGACAGCCACTAGGTATTAAAATATGAAATCAGCATACATACCCTCTTTGAATTCACATATGTTTTACCAGCTGTCAAATCCCCACACAGGCCATAAACCTTGGATTCGTTGTAGAAACTATTAGATAATTGACTTCTTCGAATCAAGTCTCACACACGTGTTTATTTTTGTGAAATAACCAATTTGAACACGATGTTGCCAGACCAGCCCAGACCTGCAGCTGCAGCTACTTGGCTGGTAGGGGAGGATGGGGGCCATTCATTTAACCAGTTAAGTTAACCTTAACCACCAGAACTCCTTCAATCTAAACAAGCAAGTGAGCAACAGCATGAGAATTCTTTTCTTTGCTCGGATTTTGGAAAACTAGTCGCTAGATTTAATATAATTTTTAGAAATACATAACAAAAATCGAAAAACTTTACACATGTTTATTTTATGTTTACGCACTATGTTCGACTTGTTCACTTTAACGAGTTGTATCGGTTTTATTATGGCAAGTTTTTAGTGCCACCCAGTTCACCCTCAACCCGGGGATTCAACCCTTCATCTCAACCCGGTTATTCAACCCGGTGACTCAACCCGGGGATTCAACCTAGCTGTTTTTTGCGCCATCTAGCGGCCAATACAATAAATACGCCTACAAACTATAGAGACCGGCATCTCCCTCGATATTTCCCTCGTTTTTGACACCACGAGCGCCACATGCTTGGTGAATTTTATCAAGCTGTGCGCGGAACAAAAGAAACTGGACTGGAACTGGATAGAAGATCTTAATTGATGACCTGTTGAAATCGCATTGAAACGATCATCCACTATTATACCGTCGCTTGCACGCGTTTCCTTGTGGGTCACGCAGGATGTTTTGCTAATAAATTATTCGTGATGTTTTGGGTTTTCCCCTTTTGGCCGCTGGTGCTGTTTCTTGGTGGGTTTGCTGTGTGTGAATGAAACAACAACCATTTCAGTCTGGTTGTTGCGGTTGTTCGCTACACCGCCATTAAACAGCCCGTGTTGCTAGCCGAGTATAGACGCGTATATTCGCCATTGACAATCGATGGATAAATGCATAATTTGTTGCATCGACATTTGATAGAATTCCTCTGTCTTATTTATTTGTTACATGGAAGACATTTCGATTCATTCGAACGTCAAGTGGCTGTGGGCTTATATAGCCGCAAAAGCCGCACGGTTATATACGTATATTTAGGTGATTTGCATATATCAACGTGAGTGTCGGGATGCAATGTGTGACATTGACACACAGCGACCCAACCATATCCGGGTGTCGTTTTTCTATTGTTGCTGTTTGTCACGCTGTGAGCTTATATTATTCACCTTCTGCAATGTTATGGCGCAATCGTTCGGGATTGTTAACTCCGAGTCTTTGCCCGCGTGCAAAATGGGCCGTTTTCCTTCCTTAATGACGCACGTCTCTATTAGGTATATATATATATATCCTTATAAAAACAGAAGAACGGGAGCGTTCGTGTCAAAGGAGCACAACCAGCCAGCCAGCACAGCTCCCGGGCTTTTGGTGCTCTTGTTATTCTGTGATGTGCTGCTGTGTTCTGATGTTATATAGATTCTTCCGCGCGCGCGTCTGTGTGTGCTGCTGCTGTGCTGGATGGTTTAGCTGCTGCTGCACAGATCAATGCGACAATGGTGCTGGAGCTTTTGACTTTTAGAAGCTCCGGCCTGATGTGCGGGACCGATCCGTCACTTTCACGAAAACGAACAAGGACTCACGGCCTCATACGACCCAATATAAATATATAGGAGATATATCTCCATCGAGAGAAGAAGAAGAAGAAGAAAGTTAGACGGAATAAAAAGAATAAGGCAACCGACGGCAGCAGCAGTATATAGGCTTTCTCCCCTCTAGCTCGCGCCTCTTCTCTCGTCTCTAAGACTTTTTTGAGAGACGAGAAAATCCATTTGGCTGTATCAATGGATCCCATGCTGCTGCATTTTGGGACGGCGGCGGTGGCAAACTGTGCTGCTGGATGCTGGATGCTGTTGCCGGATAGAATCTATATAAGACGCAGGGGCCCAGCAATACAGTAATATTATATAAGAAAAGAGCGAGAGAAACGGGCCAACGCGATTTTTGGCACAAGAGATTCTCTCCTATATATTGAAAAGCCCCTCAGCAAACAGTCGGCACGTCATTTATTGATAAAATGCACACCACGCCAACGCCGCCGCCCCGGTGCTGTGAGCAGCGCACGCGAGCACAATCACATCGCACAAAATATACCAACGAAGCCGCGCGCTATATATACGGTGAGACAAGCGGGAATAAACCTAAACTATATTATTACACACACGCAAGGAATAATACTAATAAATAAAGAAATAATCAAAAAGGAAAATAAAAAATCAGCTTAAAAAAGCCTCAGCATATAATAAGCACCCGGTGCGCAACACCGACCGACCCAACAACAACAACATCCAGCAGCGGTCACATTTCATTTCTGCGGCCGCCGCGCAACTTTTTCCTCATCTCTTTGCTGCTGCTGTGCTCCTTTTAACTTTTTTTAAGGGGGGGGGGATTAATCTCGCGTAGCACAAATAAATCACGAAAGATTATCAAAAAGAAGAAGCGCCACTTTTGGCGGCCATTTTGAAGGACTTCAAAGAGCTAAATAACGTAAGAAATCGGTCTATTCTATAGAGCCAATCAGGGTGATTGTAGAAACATAGCTATACATAACAGGAGCAATATTTAGTTCTATTTGTGGCTGTTAAGTAGAACTTCAGCAATATAATATGTCTAGAAAATGTTTTTGACGAAGGTGGTGACCTCGGTGGTGACTTTGAATTATATTGCAAGACAATAATTTGGTATAGTATTAGTACAACACGTTTTCATTTTATATGGTGATGTGTGCGTATAGGCCGGAAAAGATTTCAGCCATTAGAGTTGATTGGCCCAGTTGAGTTTTGAGTGACGCCGAGAGACTGATTTGTACACCTGCAGGTATTAGTGAAATATGAGTTTAATTTTTGATTTTCAGTTATTTGATTGATCCATTGAAAAGTTTTTTAAGATAATAATAAATGAACTGGATATATGAGAAGTTTGAGTGTCTCTGCTTGTCGCCCATTCACAATTCAAAACAGAAATGAACGAACTGCAACGTAATTTCTTTTGACGTAATTACTAATACATTTTAGACAATTGGAATGCTTATGACAACGCAGTTTAACTTTCTTTATTTATCGTAGGCTGAATATCGGTCGATGGTAAACTTCCCGACAGGTAACTCGGTTGCAACGAGTAAATTTGCAGCGTTTCCCTGACCTTTATTCTAGCTATGTCGAAATTAACTGAGGAAATCTCCCAGAATATAAATTGCACCACGTCTCAAAGTGCGTTGATATGAAATCATGACCGGAAACTGTGAAAATTCGTATCCTACTACATTGACCATGAATATATTTAGAAGGTCCGTCTTCTCCTAATAATCTTCTATCTTGCTCATTGATTGAAAATGATATAATTGTTTATTCAAGGACAACATTTGTATTTCGGTCTTTCCAATTGACCAATCTCTCTCAGATGAATTGTTTTCTAATGACGAAAATCTCGTGTGGTTCGTCTCGCCCGAAGGCTGGCGGGCAACGCGAAACTGCAAAAGGTGTGTGTAATACGTCTACACTGTACCTGTATTGACGTTGTCATGACGCAATGGCGATTGATAAGGAGGGTATGTCTTGAATACCGAGCGCAGCGCCAACTACTTAAATTTCGGAACACAAAGGGCCGGGTGCAATTGACAGACTGCTACGTAGTCCTCCAGTGTTTTCGATCAAACATTTAAAGCGAATCCCGTTTCTTTTATTTTTTTTCCCCGTCCGTTTTAGCAGACAGTCAAAGAGTTCCCTAACGGATGAGTATAAAGAGAGTCTACAACACCCTGGATAAAAAATGGTGGGGAATACTATAAACAGCCGACAGAATTATTAAAGGCAATTTGGTATATAAAACTAACAACAAGTTATATTTATATGATAATGTAGGCCGAAAAAGATTTGATTACGTGAATCGGGGGAGATAAGCGTGTTGTTATTGTATATAACAGCACGCGTCTTTTCTTATTTGATTTTCGGGGTTGCTGCTGTTGAAAGAGAAATTGACTTTGCGGCTCGGCGAGCATCATCAGAGGTGTCGAAATCGGGAAAACCTAAGAAGCCGTGACGGCACAGCACACACGGCACGGACGCCAGCAGCCACGCCCTTTCGCTCACTTTGAAACGTCTTTTCTCTTTCTCTCTCTCGTCGTCCGCGCTCACGTTCGCCCGGCTTCTTAAATAAGAAAAAATGGGCAGCCAAAGTGACAGCAGCAGCGGCTGGATGCTGCTGTCATGGCCAATCCATCAGCAGCCGCGTTGCTGCTGTGTTGCCTCTCTCTCATCGGCGGGATTTACAGTAAAATTTAAAAAAAAGCCGCGGCTACTGTTTATATTGTTTGTAACTTGCTTACACATTAACGTCAATAAAAGAAGAAAAAAATAAGCCCAAAGAAATTGAATATTCAAGGTGTGTAAATGAAAATGAATAAGTTAATTCCGCCTGATCGATCCCGCTGCTGCTGTGTTCCGGTGCGGGAGCGTTCATCAGTCAGCGGCCGAGCCAACCGTGAATACTGTTTCAAAAGAATATATATAAGAAAGAAAAATAGAAATAGTCCAACAACTATATGGAACAAGAAAAATAAAAGACACAAAAGGTTTTCTATACACTCAATCTCGTCGGCTCCTGTGCTGTGCTGTGTGTGTGGACTGTGGACTTTTGGCTTTTATTTATCTACCGTGGAGTGTTCTCTCTTTTGCTTCAAAAGAGTAATGGCGACTGCATAAAATGACCGCCAAGTTGGCCGCATTTATACAAGTCAGGGACGCAAACTTTATAACAAATGGCTTGTTTTGTTTCGTTTGCCTACGAGAATGGATGGCCCTTCCTCTTATTGTTCGAGTCGTTCCGCTTACAGCCCACAGACTAGAATATACACATCTAAATAACGATCTTCATTATGTTAAGTTGGCAAGTCAAAGTGGCGTTGACATTTCCAACTTAATCCGTCGACAACTTTCTTAGACACCCCACAGCTGATGACTGTGTGTTGAATTGATGTTTATTAGAATTTGCACACGCAACACACTCTCGCAGCACTTGTTTGGAAATCTATGACGTAAGAAAAACGATCATCGATTTTTATTCCCGGCCGTTTTCCTTTCCGATTAGTCACCTTTTCGGTATTTACCATCGATCGAATCAAATATTTGGATCGAGCTTGGATTTTCAATTTTTTTAGTTTTTTGCGATCGAGTGTCACAGGAGTGGCGGAGAGATAATGAATTGTACACCTGCAGGTGATAGATGAATTATTATGGTTTATTCTTGATTTTCAGTTATTTGTTTCAAAAACTATCGACTCATTTGAAAGTTGTAAGATAATAATGAATGAACTGATTTAATGAGGAACTTGGGCGTCGATGTTTTTCGCCTATTTCAAAATCAGTGGCGAAATGAGCGAGTTACATCGTGAAATCACTTTGTGTAATTGCGATTCCACTATTATTTATTGTTATCGATATAAGGCATTTAATTTTTGTCAATGGCAACAGCTGACGTAGTAAAGGCATAATGAGATATTCATATGATGTTGGAGCAGGTAATATTCCGAATTTTCGATACAAGTGATATTACCTGCGTACCACATTGAATACTCATTGCTGCTGGACTGTCAAGCTCTGTTTAATTATGCAATAGAAAACTCCCAGAATATGAACTGTATTGCCTCTAAATGTCCGTTGACGTGGATGCACGATCGGCAATCTTCGTACGATGAAATCCAATTAAATACCCGTTAACATTTTCACAATTTTCGTCATCTCCGAATGGCGTTCCATCCTGTTCATTGTTAGGAAATGACATCATTGTTTATTCAAACAGAACATTTTGGTGATCTCCATTAAGCATTAACCGAACTCTCTCGGATGAATTGTTTTCGATTGACGAAAATCTCGTGTGTGACGTACCGCCCGAGAGCTGGAGGGTAACGTGAAACTTGCAAAAGGTGTACATTATACGTGTACGTACACTACCTGTATCGAAGTTGCCATGACGCAATGGTGAGTGATTAGGAGGAACAACGGACCGTCTATATTAATACCGAGCGCAACGTCACAACTTAAATGTTGGAACAAAGGGACCGGTGCAAGTGACAAGCTGGCTGCTTGTAGGCACTTAGTCTTTCAGTGTTAGTTACTTGTTTCAATCATCGTCTCAATTGAAAGCTTTAAAGTTTTATGAATTCTAATAATTTTAAATGAACTGGAATATTGAGAAGTTTGTGCGTCAAAGAATGTCTCCCATTCTAACATCAATGAAGTTATGAGGGACCTACAGTAAAATTTCGCTTTTGGTGAATACTGATTCGTATATCACTATAGGAATTTATTTAAGCAATATTTTAAAGTTTATATGTATACATCAACTAAAGTATTAGTTGTTGGGAGTTGAAGAAATGCAAGCTCCTTAATTTACGCCGGTTAGTCCGGCGAAAACTATGGGACTTCTCTTTCAAGAAACCCGGACAATCTCTTACTTAGTTCATTCTAATTTAACTGGTGAAACTCCCAGAATATGAAATGCATTGCCTTAAAAAGTCCATTGACTTAAATCACAACCGGGAATTTTTGAACGATGTAAATCGATAACTTGGCCGTGTCCATTTTCGCAAGTTTCATTATATCCAAATTTCGTTCTAACTTGTTCATTGTTAGGAAATGTAATCACTCAAGGAGAACATTAGCGTTTCTCCATTGCAATCTCTCCCGGATGAATTGTTTACTATCGACGACAATCTTGTGTGTCGTATCGCCCTCGGGCTGGCGGTGAACGTGTAACTGCAAAAGATCTGTGTGTAAGTTACATAAGTTGCGAGTGTGGGAGAGAAACCTGCAAGTGCTAGTGAGTTATGTTTAATTCTTGATATTCAGTTCTTTGTTTCTACAGCTTTCGACCCGTTTGAAAACTTTAAAATCATGTGGTAAATTAACTGGATTATGAAAAGTTTGGATGTCGATGCTTGTCGCCCACTCGAAAATAGTGAAGATGTGAGCGAACTACAACGTCATTTTGCTTTGAAAGATTGCTAATTCAGTTATGATAATCTACTGCTCTACAAACCGTGGGCGTTATATTCCTTATAAGAACATCCGTATTTTTGATTACTATTCCTATTCCAAAGAAGATATTTTCACGCGCTTCAGTTTAATTTTTTGGGGTGATTTGATTGTGATAAAGAATCAGGATGGGTACTTTTTTTCGTCCTGTCATGTCATATGCAAATTTATCGTTTACTAAATTTCTTTGATTACAAATTGTGTTCATGCGATAGAGGCTTGAAGGATCGATCGCTTTCTAAGGGTTAGAAAGAAAAACAGTAAATTTTTTGGGGGGCCGCCTACTTTTAGCATGGGTGGTCGCATTGTGAATTGATTATTTGAAACTTTTTGAGGTCGCGGGTTTACCTAACATCTTAATTAATTATAATGAACTGTACTTAAGTCAGCGTGAACAACCAGTTGCTCTCCATTTCTTTAGAAATGAATGCATTGAAGTCAGGACGGATGTGTGAAAAGTGTCCGACTGGTACACCATTCAATTCCGAGCCCATTCAAGTCTTATAGTCTTACATTGAAAAGTTAATTAAGTTATAAGTCTACAGCGTACCAACTGTTGATAGGTAGAATTGAACGTACGAATGATCGGAACAGAGAGAAACCGAGAGGATCTCACTAAACCGTATCATTCGTGTCGTCAATCAGCATAGATCAATTTGGATTTAGTAGTCGTTGGTTCTGCTAACTGATAAATAATCAAAAGATATTCAAGGTAAATATAATGTTACCTAGTTCTTTGCATTGGTAATAACTTGTGTCAAACATATGTCAATACATCTGAAGAGATTATTGAGTTAACACATTTACAGTTGCATTTGCTGATGCGCATTGGCGATGCATTCAAAGTTCTCGAAAGCAAAGTGAATTTTCTACACCAATTGGATATGAATTAGCCGTAAATAGTAAAAGTTTAGTTCTAAACTATCGTTTTTCTCACGATGACTATACCAACAAAAAATTCTCACGCGCTTTTGTTTTTAAACCAGGACTCTTTTTCTTCGTCACATTTATCGTTTACTAAATTTCATGGAGCTTTTTGAGCCTTGGTAACGTGCCCCGTGCCCGTCAAGAAACTCCGCCACACCGATTTTTACCTTTATAAATAATAATTTTTCTTAATTATCGCCTTGGATGACCTGGGCCCAACATAATAAGTTAATAAGTTGCCAGTGTGGGAGAGAAACTGGCAAGTGTTAGTGAATTATGTTTAATTCTTAATTTTCCGTTATTTCTTTCAACTGGCAAGTGTTAGTGAATTATGTTTAATTCTTAATTTTCCGTTATTTCTTTCAACAACTATCGAACCATTAAGAATTATTAAAATAATATTAAATGAACTGGAATTATGAGAAGCTTGGGCGTCGATGCTCGTCATCCATTCTTAAATCAGTGAAGCAATGAGCAAACTGTAGCGCTATTTCGCTTTCCATAACTACCACTTCGTTATTGGAAAATGCAATTTACATAAACACACATTTGTTTTTCTTTTTAAGGTATTCCACCGAAAGGATAGGAATTGTAGATTGGAGTATCAATTGTAATATTGAGTCCTACAACCAGAATATCCACTCACCGACCTTTCGTTGGATTCTGTCTATCTAATTGGAGAAAACTCCCAGTATATGAACTGATTCACACCTAAAAGTCCACTAACTAAACATTACGACCTGTTATCATGGCACGACGTACATAGCTAAAACGGCTGCGAAAATATTCACAATATTCGGCATCTCCAAATGGCGTTCGGTCTCGTTCATTGTTTGGAAATGACTATTTATCTGATGGAAATATTTGAATTCGTTTATGGCCGTTTTTTCTATCCGATTAGCCGCTATTCGGTATATACCGTCGATCGAATCAAATGTTGCAGTTGGATTTTCAATTTTGTTTCAACGGTTGAATTACGCAGCAGCCTTTAAGAGTTCATTGCCACCGATTGGCATACGATTGGCGGAGCCTGCAGGCGTTAGTGAAATTCTTTTCGGTGATTTGTTACGATAACCCATTTGAAAGTTTTAATATATTAATAAATGAACTGGAATAATGCGGAATAATGAGAAGCTTGGGCTTCGATGTTAGTCGCTTATTCAAAATTCAGTGCAGGAATGAGCGAATCACAGCGTAATTTCGCTTTACGAGTGTATACTAATTCATTATTGATTATGAATAGAATTATAAATTAACATTAATTTTTATATTTCTAACGTATGACGAAGATATGATTGCTTGTCTTTTAAGGATTGAAGAACTAGAAGAATGTCTGTCCCATTTGAGAGAAATTATGATCTCCACATTCATTCATACCTTTCGTACTATTAAATCATACTGGCGTTAACTCCCAGAATTTAAAAATCAATGCCTCTAAAAGCCCGTTGACTTGGTAGCACGACCAGCAATTTATGAGCGATGCAAACCGCTTAATTGGTCTTGAATATTACCTCAAGTTTCACTTCTCCAAAATACCTGCAATCTTGTTCACTATTCGAATTTATCATCATTATTTAATATTTATCCAACGAGAACATTTGGGTCTCTCCATTGATCAATCTCTCGCGGATGAATTGTTTTCTGTTGACGACGATCTCGTGTGTGTCGTAACGCCCGAGGGCCGGCTCTGTAACGTGAAACTGCAAAATGTGTGTGTAAGTTACATGTACCTACTGTCAAAGGGATCAATTCTCAAGGTGACAAGTGGTGAAATGCTCTTGAGCAGAACAACAGCCGTCAAATGATATAGATGTACTATACTCCGGAACTGTCGTTGCATCTCATTAATTGTTTGTAGCAGATGTCGTGCTGCATATTTTGGCAACCACATACAGGAAGGCGTGGTTGCCGTTGGTTACCATCATCAATTTTAATTTCCTGGAAGTTTCCTGAAATCAAACACATAATCTTTAACAATCGCGGTCGAGCTGAATGATTGCCTGTCAGTGAATGCAACACGGATAAATTGGGCGGTAATATTTCAATGTGGGGTTGTGCAAACATGTTGGAGAGAGATGAATGCGCTAAACAATATCATGTCGTACGAATACATTTGTGAATTTTACTTTTCCATCGATCAAGGAAATAAATGGGCGACAAATTCTGTCGACAGGATGTTTTCTATTTTTAACTTTTGAGATTATCCAGCGCATCCGGTTATTGAGAAATGTCGCCAATTGTTTGAAAATTTTATTCTTTAGATTTATTTTGACCTTTCATTTTACTGTAGGCGTAGGTAGTATTATATAGGTGCGAATGTTGTATCACGACATGCCCTTCTATTAGTTCAAGGGTCAAGGGTTTCGCGCAGCCGGATGCATCCGGTTTTTCTCTCTCACACGAAACATAAGAAAACAACTTTCACGATTCTCTGCTGCTATCTACAGGAATATGACTGGCTCAGGTTATTTCCCTGTTTCTTCTTTTTTGTTTGTCAAAATTGTCTGTTGTTATAAGCGGAGAATCCTGCCAGCAGAAGTTGCGAAAGTGTTTTCAGCCATGACCTTGGCACAGCTGATTATAAACAACAAAAAATATGTACTAGGGAAAAGGGGAATCCCACAAGCTCATCTTTTATTTTCTCGTTCGTCACACACATCCATCCGGAATTGAATGATTGAGACAGGGTTGATTTCCATTTATCTTATTGTTGTATAATACGCTACAACAAAGTGGATTCCGATTTTGTATGTGTTTGACCTTCAGTTATAACAACAATAACTATCTCGATAACGTTTTAATATTATTCCGGATGCTGGAAGAACCTTTTCCGATTTTTCTCGGAGCAGAGATTTGATGAATTGAAAAGGTTATGGGACGACACGCATTTGACGAAGATTTACTAGCGGCTCTTTTGAGAAAAACATGTCTGTATGACTATAACGGGACCGTACATATGTTGTTTTTAATTTATTCCGGAATACTTTCGATTTCTCTTTGGTCGGAATTCTTGAAATTATTCCTGATTAAATATTCATGTTCCAGAATCGTCCGACCGTGAAGACCTTCGTCCATGTATTATACCCAATCAGCCGCTGTATAACTATTATCACAATTCGATCAGACGCCATATAAAACGAAGAGTCTTCCATCATCCAGCAGATAATCCATTTCACTCTTTTGTTTCCAGGAATCAAAAAATGAAATTTGGATAAAACAAGGTCCGTTCAAAGTCACCTTGATAAGTAGAACAGCGCTAAAAGATTTATATACGTCGTCAATTGTTTATATTACGATATGAGATGAGCGAGGAATGTTGTTGGCACGTTTTTTCCGGCTGTTGTGGCCGTTTAGACACATGAGGACATTTTGAAAAAAGAGAAAAGAAAGAGAGTCGAGGGTCAATTTGAATTCGTTTGGACAGGACAGTTTGGATAATCACGTGGAAAGAAGAAGAGATGATGATGATGATGGCCCATTGTCTGCTGCTGCTGTAAGGTCGTGATTCTGTTGTCCAGCTACACACACACGCCAACTGTCGATCGATGACTCAGCGCACGTATTATAATCATCGCAAGAAACGAGAGTTTGCGCTGCAATCTTCATCTGCGCTATGCAGATGATCACACGACCGAATAGACAATCAGACAGTCATTTGCATATGCTAATCAACACTAGTACCTTCTCTCTTTAGCTGCTGGATGTGTCGCAATCATCGGCAGTTGTACACAGGCGAACAGCTATCGAATAACTCGGTCGGTCGGTCAGTTGCGCGCTGACCGCCGCGCCGTGAATAATAAACGCGGATGGCGTCGCAACAGCAGACGACGATGACCCAGCCGATAAGCGCACAGCCAAACGGATAGACAATCCCCCGCTGTACTCCACCTGCACCGACTATCTTAATGGTGTCGGTGTGGTTTTTTGGTTTCAAATTTCAATGAACTTTCAAAGAGAGAGAGAGGCGGCAAATTCAAACCATGTATGTGCATCTAGGCAAAAGATTGCACTACGTGTACGGCAGCACGAATGTGTGTCCAGCAATCGACACACTAGGTAATTTATGTACACAAAATCACTTGGACTTTTACACCAGCACAGCAACTTTTGTCGGCTATACCTTTAGTTGCACTTGGCATCGTCACTAGCGTATAAAAAGTGCGACCGTGTCGCAGTTGTTTCGTGACCACTAGTCCGTCTGATCCGTGATCTTCGGGACCAAATATTGAATTAAATCAGAATAAAAGTTAACCATGTCGTTTGATAGAACTAGAGAAAAGCTGCAGGTATTGTTTTATTCGTTACGTCATAATTATATAGGCAAAACCGTATCATTTGCGGTCGAATAGTACCGCAGTTTCAGTTTTGTTAATCTTTTTGTTATTCCCAGCTGACTGGTCGAATAATTATTATTATTATTCCGCATTAAACAAAAAAACAGGAACTCATTTGCATGGTTACCTTGACGTCGATGGTCGTTTTCTGCCTCATCACGCCGACCACTCTGGCCGCTTCCGGATTCCTACAACCGGCGCGTACGTGAGAATTTTGTTCCAAATTTGAATTTCAAATGAGACATTTATTAAAACATTTAGAATTTAAACTTTGATCGCATACAAGAGTGTAAATAATAAATGTAGGCTGACAATTCCAAATCAGTGAACTTCCATTATCAGCCGCCGGAAGCAAAAATGGACACGACGGGGACCAAAACGACGACGACAACAACAACGACGACTACGACCCTGACCGTCGACGACACCAACGTCTCGTTCCTCTTCAAATTGAAAGTCTACCCGTTCCGGCACAAATTATTCGCGGCCGTGACAGCCAACAACCATGAGATGATGAAGGCGACGGCCCGGTTCGGCGGACCGGAGACGGGCGTCGTCAAACGGCCATCTCCTAGCGGAAATAACAACAACAACGGCGTCGTGGCTTTTGGCGTCGATCTCGGACTGCCAGGAACGCTGGGCGGAATGGGCTACGGCCACCAAATTCCATTCTCTTTCCCGTTTGAAACATTTTCCATTTCGTCCGTCCAGGTGCGGACGGAATCTCATCTGGCTAATAATGACATTAGCGACGATCACGCCGAATACTAGCCCCAATTTAATTTGACAACATATTTTATTTAGTGACTAATTTTAGATTGAATGAATGAGAATAAAAAAGGGCCAAATGTTTTCCGTATTTCTTAAAATTTTATTGCTCAAATTTCCGAATACAAAAATGAATTTACTCCGCCACCACCGTCAAGGATCGCAAAGTTTGTTGTTTTATTGCAGCGATATTGGTCCAGCAATCCGCACAGCTTCAGGGATGGATCGTGTAATACACCTGTCGAATCAAAAAAGAGAAAGGAATTGTATACTGATGCCATTCTCTTTCCAGCTCAATTAAATGAAGTTCTGGATTTAATTGACTTTGATTATTTACCTGGAATCTGTTTGATGATTGATTGGGTAAATTATCTACCAATATCCGCGGTAAACTTCACGGGATTCGCCGGAATTGTTTTCGACAGAGTTGTAACCGTAATAGTTGCTGGGTCGGTATTGCTGTTGTTGAGGGACTGAGACAACTGGACGGGCCCAGTTGCCAGCGTACGGGTTGTACTGCTGCTGGGCGGCGTAAGTGTTCTGGCGGACCGGATAGCTCTGCTGGACTGGCTGTTGGTAGCGGACGATGGTTGGCATGGCGTTGCGGCTGAAATAATAACGGCCCTGCGCATCGACACCCACCAGCATCACGGCCAAAACACAAGCGACGAGCTAAAATAACATTTAAAAAATTCAGCTGATTAATTTAAAGATAAATGTTTTAATTAATTTAGATTTTTACCACGGCGATGAAGCGAGACATGTTGAGGAGAGATGGTTTGGATTGGAAGGCACAAGACGGAATGAATTTTCAACAGTCAGCGGCTCCAGTTTTTATAGCGGAATAGAAACACACGAGACGGCCCATTGTTGTTCGCTCATGTGTGCGATATCCTTGAATTGTTCCAGAACTCGTTGTGGGCGGGCAGAGACGATTTGGCGCTTATCGGCTCCTCTCTCTTTCGCATTTCCGTGATGCGCCTTGCGTCTATTATAATTGCCACCATCTCCAAAACGCCCTCACGCTTTTAGAAAAACCTGAAACCGCAAGAATAAAAATTCCCCTCGACCCGCATGTACACGTAGTATACTTTACTGGTATCTGCGCACTTGAGATGGTCTCTACGGCTGTTGTTGCGTCAGTTTATTAAAACAAAGCAGAGGAGGAGTAGGAGAGAGATAGCATCAACACACACCTTTTTTTTTGCCCATTTTGAGAGTTATAGGTTTACGGTTAGTTGATTATTCCGTGTGTGATTGGGCAATTGAGGGTGTAGCCCGTAATTATACAATACGGAGGTGTCCATAGATCTTGGCCATCAACACTGTCGATTCATCATTTTATTATTTTCACCCCTCGGAATTTTTTAAAATTTCATTTCTATTTTTTTAAATGAATTATTTCTTATAACTTCGTGAGCTGAATTCAATAGTTTATGGCGTGCAGTCTAATTTCGTGTGAACCCGAATATTGCGGATCACGATATCATTTCGAGTAACAAATATTATGAGGTTATCAGGTACATTATTTCAGCCTTGGGCTACAATCATCAGATGTTTCGCATAATCGAAAATCGTGAGTGAGTGTCGAATTTCTTTTAGATAAAAATAGTAAATGACGTCCTACTTTCAGATTCTCTGCCGCGCTCCATTTGTTTGTCGTCGCCGTCGTCGTCACGATGTGAATTGAGTGAAGCCATCCGTCAATTGACACAAGGTGTTTCGCCAGATTGATTTGACATTCATGGATTCAAAACACCAAATCAGCAGGGGCCATGTCGACCCAACAGGCCGTTCTCTTCGTCTAAACAATTGACTATGCTGTAATGTCTTCCATCCATCAATCTCATACGAACTAAAAGAAATAAAATTAAAAAATAACTTATTCGGTTATTCCCTTTTGGTTTCCAAGATGTTCGCGATTTTTAATCATTTCTAGTATCGATATCTAGGCTAATTAGAATATTAGTGTCGTCTGCTTTCGATGGTTACAAGTAAAAATGTGGTCGTCGTGTTAATTCTTGGCGCGAATCTTTATGGAATAGCTAAATATTACATACACCATGCTCTTTTGCAGGTAATAAAATTAAGAATACCGATTAAGTGTTTAAGAGAGCTTAAATAGAAGATAAACCTGTTCCAGATTAGTGAAATATTCATTTCTGACTAGCATTTATCACGTTAGCCCCCCTTTGTCATGTATGGCAGTTTTGTTTGCACTTTGTAACCTTTTTCTTTGTGCACATTCCAGGCCAGAGCCAGAGCCAGAGCCAGAGTCAGTCATAACCACAAGATTTGCAAGTATTTCTAGTGATGGACATGTCGTCAGCAACAATCTCAATCTCATCACTTGGGTAAAGATTTTCGTTACTTTTGGACTCTGTGATGTGCTAAATATTTTAGTGAAGCATGACTTGCACAAATGCAGTGCATTACATGCAAACCTTAAGTTGTTCTGTTAATTCAAAATTATGGTTTACTTACCATCTCATTTTCAACCTTCCCTAACTTGTAAATGTTTCTGTCAACATTTTTCGTAATCAATTTTTTATTTTTTATTAGATAAACAGCATCCCCCTTAACTGGAGGAACTACCGATGTTGACCGAGTTCTTCCCTTTTTCTTAAAATCAAATATGTCCTCGTGTATGCCCATGTGAGTGTGGGTGTATTCACGAGGACCTCCTTTTTCCTATTCCGCCTGTGGTGGATTCTGCGGATGGAATTGTGGATGCCTGGCTGTGGATTTCCCGGGCTTCAAAGTAGGAAACATTTATCTCTATTCTTACTTTTTGGACTATTTGATTGGGTTGATTCGTGACATGCGTTGACGACTATTCCTGAGCTAAGCAAATTGACTGCAACTGTTTTCTCTTGGCGTTTTTGTTGACTTAGTCAGGGTTCATTAAATAACTCAATTGTAAAATTACTGTAGATCAGGCTTGTTTTGTTTTGTACTTCTCATCTTTGTCTAATCAAATTCCAAACTATTTGAACTTGAACACTTCAAACAAAGTTCGACTAGAATTTTTTGTTGTCCAATCGGTACCTGCCACCACACCGGCATTTCCTCTTTCTTAAATCAGATACAAACTAAAGAAGATTTAGTCTGTCCCCTCAAGTATTTTGATTGCGTTGTATTGTTGAACAAAAAAAAGAACGACAAAAAAATGTGTTTATTGATCGACACTTCAAGGGAAAAAAGATGCGGTGAATCCGCCCGTATAGTTCCAGAAGAAGAGTTCCGCCACTATGTACACGACACGCACTATGGTCGTGATTGGCATATGAAATGATAGCGGACACACACCAAAAAAAACAAACAAACACGCATAGACGACGGCGGCGTATTTAAATTTGGAAAATACGCCACACCAAAAGTGGCAGTATCTTCCTGAAATATTTCCAGCCACCCCAAACTTGTAAATTTTTATTTATTTCTGATTTCACATTCAACTCTAAAATCTTATGGTGATCAACTATATCCCTTCACATTTCTATATGTACTATTTCCTGCGATAGAAAGTTACAACGTCGATGGTATGGTACTGTTCTTTTCAATTCCGAGTGAGATAACTCGTTGGAATTCCTTGGCTATTTCTCCTATCCGCTATTTTTTTTTGTGTGTTGGTTGTTGTTGCGTGTAGTGACAGTAACTGATTGCTGGCAACAACTCAGGTACCGTACACACGTCTTTCTTTCTCGTATTCATATGCGCCCATCTTTTTATTATTCTTTGAAGCTTTCAAGGCGGACGTCTTTATATGGCCTTATCAAATGCAGTTATATGTGTGTTATAGGGTCTCTGGGGCCTCTTTTTTTGGTTGGGCTGATGGGTCTAGAAGCGACTAATTAAAAACCTTTTGACCTTAAGTTGGCCTCGTGTTGGCCGGGAGGAATAGAGTCTAGTGCCAGTGATGAGTCTTATACAACAATAAAACCGTCACGATTTTATTTTTTCGGAAGGCCATATACGTTTGCGGTTGTTGCAGCAACTTTATTGGCACCTGTAGATGTACTCAACTGCGCACTGGAATGCGCTAATGATTGTTTAACTATCCAAAAACTTGACTTGTCGTTCTAGGACATTTTAAAAATACGCCGCTGATTCTTATCGAAACAACAACCGCAATAGTTGGTCAAATTTGGCAATTATCGAATTGGTCGAATGATTGGCAGGTGCTACGATGACGTGTTCGATCCGGGTGAAAAATCGTTTAATTCTTTAAAAATCAACTGCAGTCCAATTAATACAAATTAGGGGATAATTCACTAATAGAAAATGGAGCGCATTCATTTAATGCCAATAAAAGTGATTGGCCTCTGATGGGCGACAAGGGCGAGTCCTCGAATTTTATTGGTGGACCGTGGCCGAGCGTAATCTAGCGCATCGACGGACACGCAACAACCGTCAATAAAAAAATCTATTTCCGTCGCAAGTGTTTCATTACTCATTAGATAATTTCGTGTATTATTATACAATAGATTATACAATACAACTGGCAGAAAAAAAAATTGATACACGAGTAATAGCACTGGGTTGCTGTTGTTATACATGAATTGAGGCATTCAACTGTTTCGAATTAAACACGAAACACAATTTAATTGTTTTAAATTTGTTCTCGGTTCGTGATTTTTCTTATTTTTTGGGGTTGATCAAGTCGGTGGCTATAAAATTGTTGTCCGAACTTTTGGGGGGGGGGCAGTTTGGGCCAGCAAATCACACACACACACTCTACGTTGTTGTTTTTTCTCCCAGTGTCAGCTATAGGGTATACATAATAGTAGTATACACCTGTGACCTGTCGACCGAAAAAATACAAAAAAGAATTTTGTTAAAAAAAGTGAAAGGGAAACCGTCACGCATGGGAACAATTGAGGAGAGCGCATCACGTCAGGCCGTCCTTAAACAACAACAAAATGGCGTCTCTGAATCGTGTTTTTTCGATGTTGTTGTTGCGCTATTAACTGCGCTTTCTAAAGTGAACGGTTGGAATAATAACAAAAAAAGATGGGCAGCGTGTGAACGCAACTCACCTAGAATTTGCTGCGATAGGACGCCAAGAATCGTCTGTAAATATCCTCGTCGGACTCGTCGGAATGGTAATAAGTGCTGGGCGCCTTTTTGGCAATGGGTTTGGAGGCTGGTCGTCTGTAGTAAAACTCGTCCGACTCGCTGGAATCCGAGTGGTAATAGGAGACTGGGGGTTTATTGGCCACCGGTTTGGCCGGCCTGGTCGATGGTCTCCGATAATATTCGTCCGATTCATCCGATTCGATCGAGTCGAATTTCCATTTGTATTGCGTCGTTGTTGTTGGCTTTTGTTGCACTGCTGCCGGCCGTGCCCAGCCGTTGTTGCCGAACGGGTTGTATGGTTTGATGAAGGTGTTGTAGTCGGGCTTGAATGAATCGTAATCGTCGTCGTCGATGGAATTGATTGAATTGATGGATTTCTTCTCCGCTACGTTCGGAACTGTCTTGTAGCGGCTGGACAGGGCGGACGGGCGGTAGTAGTATGTGTTTTGGGCTCCCGTCTCCATCACCATGACGGCCACCGCGCAGGCGACGAGCTATAAAATACAAATCAGACATGAAACAAATAAATTGGTGAAACAAAACAGACGACAAAAATCTCAAAAGGAAAGTGAACGGAAAGGTGGAAACTTTCACTTTGTGTGCCGACTGGGAATGATTCCCTGCCCAGTCTAATGTTTTGTTTTGTTTAGTTTTGTTTTTTACCGTGAAGGAGCAGCGAAACATTCTTTTGCTAGTTGGGTTCGGTTTGAAATGCACTCTGGGAATGAAGACTGGCTGGTGGATGGCGACTCTCTTTTATAGGCTAGGCACTAGACTTCTCTTTCAGCTACAAACAAGTAACCAAAACATGAACCACCACGCAACTCTCCTTGAACAAGCGCGCTGGCGACCCCTGCAAAGTGTTGGTATACACTACAGTAGGCGGGCGGATGACTCCTCTCTCTTCTTCTTCTTTGCATTTTTGAATTCCCACCGAGATGATTTCCCAACGACCTCACCTGTCAAATTTGGCTGGTGCCACCAAAGTTATTTCTTTTTTTGTTTTTAATATTTTTCAAATTGCGCGCGCCGGTATTGCACACACCGGCGGATGAGAGCGCAATTGATTTGACGCCATCAGAAACGTTGGGTTCGTTATTAATGACCTGCCGTGCTGGGTATAACTGATGCGTGTAATGAAACGATTAGCATTTAACGGGAAGGTTAGATTGTCGATGGGCCAGCTATAGCGGACCGCACAGCTTTTTTTTCACTGGAAAGTCACCAACTGGGTGTCTGTTTCAATATCGTTCAGCCTTGCCATTTTGTTTTTTTTTAAGACTTGGCTATCATCTTTTATTTTTATCAATTGATTCAGCACTTTCCTCGCCATTGATCATATCGTGAAAGGCACGAAAAATGGGCACTGATCTGAATTTTTTCGGGAAGTTAATGCGCAATATGGAATCGCAATTGCGCAAGTCTCGAATTCAACGATGGCGTGCAGCCAATCGATTAATTGGTCATCGATTTTTAACTCTTCATCTCGCACCTTTTAAGGCTTTTTTTTAGACTATTGTGAATTGAATTTCTACCGAGAACTGGTTTTTCTCAACAATTTCACGTCTAAACACGGGGGCCCATCATTCGTCGAATTCGGACACGTTTTGAGATTAGAGGATTCACTCGCGAGATTCGTTTAAAAATGGTTGACGTGAATGGGCAGCAGGAGACGAGACGCAACATTTTCTCTTATCTCTCTTATAACTTTTGGCTTCCACACAAGCGCTGGTACATCATCCGTCTCTCTTTGCAACAGAAAGAAATGAACGTACGCAAATCAGGTTTCTCTCTCTTAGCTAGTTTGAATCATATCGCCATCATCAGAAAGCGGAAGGCACAGCAGATGGCGGTAAAAGTTTGACATACGCAGAGAAGAATGTCAAGTCTCTTATGTAATAGAAAACGTGAAATCCAACAAGTTTTTGGTTTTTTATACGATCGGCGTTTCAAGGTAATGGACAACAAAATCACGACACGACGTGAAAAAAAGTCTACAACGTTTTTAGCCAATAATAATCTGATTTTTGGAAGTGTCATACAATAACCGATTGCGAAATCTTCGTTGTTTTTTTTTGGTCAGAGAAGAGGACCCACATGATGATGCACAGCTCAAACATTTGTCCCTGAATCTATAAAAGATTGGAGGGTTTTAAGAGACGACCATCATCCCGCAATCTTTGATTGCGCAACCGAAGAATCGCGTGATTTTTCCCAGACAAATTATTTTGACATGTTTGCGTTTGAAAACGCAACTGTGTGACAGTCAGAGTAGAATTGAAAAAAAAGGAACAATGGCGGGAAATTCAAATAATAATAATAACAAGTATATAGTAATTATTATCAAAATTGTGTATTATATTTAAAATACGACCGACAGGGCAATTAAACAACAACATACGAGTTACACAGCAGTGAATGAATCGGTGGCGGGGGAGGGGGGGGACTTTCACTTCAATTAAACGTTCATAATTATTAAAAACTGGCGAAATTGTTTCGTCCTCCGCACGTCTATCAATGCGCAGATCTGAATTTAGGCTCTGCCCACGCAACCAAACGCGCTACTGGGTCGTCAGGTATATAATAGTTCAAAGACAGAGCACCTTTTTTTAAAAACCAAAAAAAAAAATCTTCTCTATCCGCACCAACAAGTTAGAAAACAAAAAAGAGAAAGGCAATTGCGCTTCGTCTATGCATATTCGCCAGGTCATTTCTTCTTCGTGAAAAACAAATGGCCGCCAACGAATAATACAAGACTCTGCGTTTTTCTCCACACTGCTGAGCGCAGTTTAAAAACATCTTTTTCTTTTTCTTTTTTGGTTCGAGTTTGATTGGGGCTTTCTAATCAAAAAATTAATAGGGTGAATAATATCTATCCGACCCCGCCTATTTTGATACATTGGCCAGGATATGATTATTATTTAGCCACACCGCTAATTACTACCAGCGTCTAAATTCACGTGATTCGACCGAATGATCTTCGACCGAATCGTCGAATCGATTGTTCCATCTGATTTGTTGATGCTGCTGGACTGGCCGGGCTGTAACCGGTGATGGCCGGCTCCAAGCGCGGTTGTTGTTGTTGTTGGTGACGGTATGCGGGTTGTTGTTGTTGATGATGGATTGTCTCTGGTAACGGGGAACGGCAGACGGGCGTCGGTAGAAACTGGACTCGATGGAATCATCTTCGATGGAGCCCCAGTTGTTGTTGTTGTTGTTGTTGCTCCTGGGGACGTGGGAATTGATCTGGTTGTTGTTGTTGGCTGTCCAGGGGTTGCTGATGGGCTTGTACTGCGTACTGGCATGGATGGAATTGCTCTGCATCGGTCTGTAGCGGTTGACGGGCATGCTGTTGCGGTAATAATAGTTGTTCTGCGCCAAGGCGCCGTTATCCATCAGCATCACAGCCGCCACCACACAAGAGAGGAGCTAATTTTAAAAATACAAAATCAAATTTTATTTCTTTTCCAGTTGTGGCGGTCTCAATCGGCTGAATCAGAAAATTTTTTTGTGATTATTAGATTTGAATTTTTTACCGCGAATGAGTAGCTCGACATGATATTTCTGGGGAAGTTCGCTTGGATTGAAATGCACAGTTGGACTGATGACTTACTCGTCGCCGTACCTCGCGTTTTATAGGAAACGCCGAAGCAAGGGGGGAGGGGAGTCGTATAGTCAACCGCTGAGACCTCGCGGTGCTCCCGCTGCACACACGACCGACATCCTTGAGAAGATTCCGCCGTGATCCGCGTGCTGGGCTTGATGAGGGGGAATTTTTTTCCTTACGTACGTATACACATTGGCGTGGGTGATGCGGTAATTTGACATGAGACTCTCCTCTCTCTTTCTTCTTCTTCTTCTTCTTCTTCATCTTCCTTCTTATTCACGCAGTTCCGTGTAAGGCCGTTTCGTGAGTGCCCCCTCCATCAGCTGCGATGGAAGCGGAACGACCTCTGCGCTACCAACGCGTGAGGGTATATTCCAACTTTTGCAATCGGGTTAGGGTCGTGATTGCAAAGATGCACCTGGGAAAAAAAACCCAAACGATGCCGGGAAAAAAGTTACACATCCGCCAGATTCTTCTTTTGTATTTGAAAAATTATATTGTTTATCTAATTTGGGTCATGTCGGGAGCAGCAGGTGTTGGCAATTTTACTTGCGCGATAGGCTGCGATGTGTGTCATTTCCACTGGGCGCTGGCCTCCACCAAACAAGTGACGATTTGTGACATTGAAACAATGAAACATCGTGATGATGTGACGAGAGTTTCCGCTGTCGTTCAAGGAAGTTCTCTCTTTCTTTTTCTCCCTTCGACTTTGGCATCACGATGACACGACACAAGATGCATGACTCGTCTGTTCATCTCCAAGGACGTCAACAAGTTCAGCTTTTGATAATCTTTCTTCTATGCTCTCTAGCTGGAATTGTTGTTTTGTTTGTAACATTTTTTGGTTTTCAATTGTCCCGCCAAAACGCAGAGCCATTGGCCAGCCAGCTGAGGCTGGTTTACCGCAACGATTATCTCAGCCTTTGTGTAGAGAGAAGGTTCTATTCTCGTGAATCACCCAAAGAATTTTTATAAGGAAAAAATTAAAAATTGGAATTTCTATCGAAAGGAATTTGATGGGCCAAGTTTTCAAGGTAGCCTTTACATAGAGAAGTAGAAATTATAATTGTACATCGACATTTTTTTTATTCTTGACGTAATAAGGTCGTCCTTATGGGATGGGACTGCCATCGACGTTCGACATTGACGTGGGAAGAATTGTAACACGAACCGTGTGAAATTTGAGCGTGGAAACGAGTTGCATTCCCACAGGGTGTTTAGTATTATATGGCGTCTATCTAGTGGCGAAACTTATTTGTTAATGACGTCGAATGATTTATAGAATCCAACCCTCAGAGCATTGTATTGTTGTACAGTGGGTATAACGCAATACCAGGTGTAATTACTCTTTCGTACGTGTGTAAAAAAGGACATCCTAGTATAAGTCTGTAATTTACTCCACCCGTTTTTGAATTTCCCGCGCGGTGGAGAAGATTATTATTATTCAGTTTTTCTTTATCGAGGTCGCTGTTGGAATATTCATGAGCGCAATGATACATGTAAATAATAAATGTGATGGCGAAATGACTGAATCTTAAATAATAATACCGAATAATACCGCCATTTAAAAGGAAGAGAAAGAGTTATTTGAGCGCACGTGACTAGACGGAGAGTCGCATACCGTGCAGCCAGTAGAGCGTGAGCCCGAAATAATTCGTCTATCCGGTACCGCCGGATGATGACATTCAAAAAATCTCGTCTGCACAAAGATGGAACCCTGTCGGTTTGCATAATGGCGGAATAAAAAAAACCCCGACAGATAAGATGGAAAGGTGAAGAATAATGGGACGACATTAACAACCCAGAAAACAAGGGCGATGAGCATTTACCAAGTCGAAAGTTCTAGCGCAAAATAAAAGAATTACATTTGATTGTTTTTCTCTTATTTTTGTTTAGGTTATGTGTAAGGTGTTATACAACTTTCTTTGAAAAATGAAGAATGTTTGCGAGCGGTTTTACTCGTTTTCTGAACCCATATTTGGGTATCGACTCTATTGTATGCTAACAGCGTATTAAAAACCTTTAATTGTATTGTACGAAACCAGTATAACTCTTTATCTTTTCCCCATATAGCCGGTTTGCATCTGTTCAATTAAAGTTGAAAGTACTGCGGGTCCTTGCGGTAGACGTTGTAATTGCTCCCGACGGGCCGTCAATTGACGATGCAACAGTCAATTTTCCTTTTGATTTGAACTCCCGCATTTCATTTAATGTACTTTTAAAAACACATTTTTGGCGCTAAAGTTGAATTTCGTATAAAAATTGGGCAACTTCGGTATAACCTCGGAATTCTCATGTCCATTTCTGGCACGTTTTGTTTGTTTGTTGGTTGGTTTTATGGACTGACGGATTGATGCTCATCGTCCAGCAGTTGCCTCATCATCACGGCGAGATATACTCCCGTCCATACATCACCAGTTGAAATCATCTAGCGCCTTTTGTTTTTCCTCGTAAAACATTTTGGAAAAACAATCGAAAATGTACGTACCTTTTCGTTATTTTTCACTCGGCGATGGCCTCGTGAATCCTGTCACGGGGTGACACCGAAAGGAAAGATTTGTTGAAGGTCTTTTGTATACCTATGGATTTTGCACTGCGCTGAATGGATGGCCGATGCTGAGATAGTAGAAACAGTTCATCACGATTTATTTCTCTTGTTTTATTTTTTACCGGTCACGTTTGAACAAGGTCACAATCAATACATTTAGTATATATTTTAAGGTATGTACCCAACAGGGTTATAACCCATAACCATCCCTCCCGCCAAAGAAATACAAATTGAAATAATGTAGAACACATAACAAAATTATGGGGCGGAAGTGAAAGGGGTTCTACTGCTACCGTCATTTTATAAGGACATTCTGAGCCAATTGAAATCTATTTCCTTATTTTAATTGCCGTCTAACCTTCGCTCTCCAATAAAAATCGTCCCCGGCGTTCGTTCGTTATATATTTCTGCTAATTTTGAGAAACAAGTGAGAAATTCAGATAAGAGTTGTTCATCATTTATGATTCGAGCCTAATTTTTCCTATATGCTAATTAAGTTTTGACGCATCGGTTGGAGGGGCTGGCGAGGCCGCCGTGTTCTCGTTTTGGCTTAGACTTATCCACCGCGTCCAGCCAAAGTCCTTTCACTTTTACGTGTACGAGCCAAGTATAGCAGAGCATAAACAACAGATGCCAGTGAAATCGGAGCTTTGGTATTCGCAAATTAATTCAAGCTAAATAACTTGTAGCCATTATAACGAAATCTAATTCAGGTTGTTTGATTAAATTAAGAAATTTAACCCACTGGGCGACAGTGATGGAGAGGACGGTCGTCCAAATTTCTCAGAAAATCGCCGTCTGTTATTTATTTGTTTTTAATACTCTAGATGCTCCCATAAAGTTCTACCTTTTCTTATACAACGATTATTCATAAAAGGTATATGAATTTAACTTTAGTAGAAATATAGGCGCTCCTTTAAATTGAGTCTCCAGCCGAGTTGGAAACGCAAGACGAAGATTCATCATTTGAATAAAGAGGCTGATCAAAATCAAACAGCGGGAATCTTAAACATCTGAACAATAATACTATAAAATAATCCTGCACAGCCCTTTTATTTTTGCATTCATTATAAAAGGTGTTGTAGCGTGTGCCAATTTTTTTTTTCCGGAGTTGTTTTGTTGTTGCTTTCATTCCTCATTGAAAGGACGAATTGTGGCCTGTGCCTAGGTCATCGCCAATCAGCAACGTGAAGAAATAAAAAATAACGAGACCAAGATCACTTGTATAGGAATTGAAACAAGGTACTATGACAACCTTGTGCGCTTTATAGTAATAGTAGTATAGCCAAAAAATAAATAATCCAAGGTTCGCCATTTCATTCCTGGTGCACACACACACACACTTCAATGCGCCAATTCGAAACAGACTGGGTATCAGATTTGTATAAATAGCCGGTCGGGTGCTGACTGAAAATTATAACCACACCGTTTTCCAAAGCGACCAGTTCACCATTAAAATGTGCCGTCTTAGTTACACATTGGTAAGATCATTTTTAAATAAACTCTATTTTAATTCTACCGTTTTTAATTAAAAGTATTGCGTCATTTTTCTTTCTTTCCAGTTGGCCGGAGCCCTGATGGTTCTGGCAATGCTATTAAATGAAAGCAGCTGTTTCACTCTTCACCGTTTCGACAACATCAACAACGAACGCCGCGATGATTCCGCCGACGCCAACCCCGCGACGGCCACCGGCTCTGGCGATGAACCGTCATCCCAACATCAATTATTCAAGCGCAGCGCTGCCGCCCTGCCGGCCCAGCAGCCTCAACTCACGGCGGCCGAGTGGCAACTCCTCTTGCAGCAGATGATCGGTCAACATAATGTCGACTCGTCCGACGAGTGGAGCCTCCGCCCAGCAGCCACCAACGTCGGAGGTGATCGTCGTCAGCAGTTGGACTGGGATGCCAGCGACGAGCTGGAACAAGACGATGACGACTCGTGGAAGAACGTCGATCTGCTCAAGAAACTGTTCGGAAATTCCTGGGAGTCGGTCAAGGATATGCAGTTTGCTCACACGTCCACCGAGGACTTGATTGAAGATTGGATTCGTAATACGCAACTTCAAACTTTGGCGTGGGGTGAAAGGCACCAGCACCCATCATCTTCTAATAGCGGCTCAGCTGCAACACTTTGATAGGATAAAACCGCGCAATATTTCGTCTTCTTTTATTGTTGTACATATATGCCTGTGTGATATCCTATTATCGTTGTTGTACAGTCTGCTATTGGGTGTAGACCGCCTGAGCACATTCTCTTTATGCAAATGCACATTCAAATCTCCCGCGCACCATTCGAAAAAAGAATACAGAAAATTCACGAATTGTTTTGCGTTTAGAATTTTTTGATCGGATCGTTTTTTGGAGAGACTTTGTTGTGTTTATATTTGCGAAAATTTGCACGTGAAAGAAGACACGAACACAACACGAAGGGTCCGGCGATTAACTTTGCCGTGTGTTAACGAATCACGTAACGATATTGCCGGCTGTTGTTGGCCATCAACTATCGGCGATGCATATCAATCAAGCGCATTTTCTCTCTGATTAAGAATGCGATTGCTCACTTGTTTAATATTCCGTTTCTCTTATTTAACCAAAATGCGCTTCCACACACGAGAATTATTTAAAAGTGGCGGGCGAAATTTTTACTTTCGTTTGAACCGACGTGACTCGGCATGAGGTTGCGCAGCGGATTTCTGAAATAACTAAAAACTTTTTATTTTTCTAATTTATCCTTAGTAATAATCAGACAATGAAAGGGATTATCTTAGGTTTTCATTCAATTGTAGAAGGGGATGTGCGCTCCGGGCTATCGGCCAAAGAGTTGTCGATGCCAACTGCTGTGTTATTGAAATTTTCTATATTCGGCGGAACACACGTGAAGCGAATCTGGCCAGTCATAACGTCAGACATTTACATTTGATCAAAAAAAAAAATACAAGACGGAAATTGAGTAGAAAGGGAGTGTCCAATGACAATCGTCAAGGTATAGCCGCACATCGATTAATCTGACACCAACAAAAAATGTATTTTCATATCCGATGCTTTTTTTTCTAGTGACTTGAACGCCGCTCCCGCATAAATTTCAATCGTCATTTTCCCGACGAGCCTTAGCCTTTGCACTTTTGCAGTGACTCGTAAGGTTAAAAATCTAAAAATAAAATACCCCCTCATTTTTTATTTCGACTTAAACGCTGGATATAGGTAACCGGGTACACAGAAGATTTTTAAGATGATTAAGTAATCAATTCAATGAACCCTGCCACCTTTAAACCGGTAGCGCTAACCTATATTTTTTAATTCAAGGTCTGTTGGGTAAATAATTATACCCTACATAACAGACAAAAATTAAATTAGCATTTGTTTTATATTTTTATTTCTATTATTTTATTAACATTTGATGTTAGAAAGAGAAAAGGAAACTTTCGGTTTTGGTAGTCGAGTACAAAAGTCGATAAACAGATGGCTCCTTGAAATATAATACTGCCAGTTGTGACGTAACTTTTGATTTGAATGTTCATGACTCACGATCGACACGAATAATCGGCTCGCAGGCGGCGGTATCAATGCTAACTTTGAATCAATGAATTTTTTTAAAAACAAAAGATTTTTCATTTGAATTGATTATGCACACCGCCCTACGTCATACGTGGGAAGTATCTTTATCACGCCGTCCGTCTGAGCTGCTGCCGTTACATATGCTAAACTGCCGACGGGCATAACGAGATGCGCTCGAAACTTTTTTGAATTAGGCAAATTTAATCAAATTACCCGAAAATTCATAAATTCCCTTTATTTTTTGATGAATTATTCCGTTGTAGCCTTGAATGTCTTTGGCTGAACGGATAACGAATCGGCTGTTTTTCTATATTTCGCCTGTTGTTATTCGGAACCGGTTGTTGCGATTGTCGATAGCCGCTGGGTTTCACGTAGGAATAAGAAAAAACCAAACCAATCACGAGTTATTCAATCAGGCGAGCAAATCACCTGCACATATATGCCGTGTTGGGTTCAATTAATAACACGGCGGCGGCTTATTTGTTGTCCAAAATTCTCTAGGGTCACCCACCGTGACAAAAAGTTACGCAAGGTGACTGCTGATGAAGCCTGACAAAGGAATTTCAATAGGTTCGTGTACTTGAGCTACTTATTTATTTTTACATCTGTTTGGCTTTGGCGCATTTGCCCAGTTTTCCTTTCAGACCACCCTGTCCACTTTTCCTTGGTTTGGTGATTTCTTTTGACGATAGCTCATAATCTGTTTATAGTCCGTCTGCTATTTTTACATAAAAGACATTGTATACTACCTACTACCTGCAGGATGATTGCGCATTTTATTTCGCCTTCCGGCTGTCGAAAATTTTGCGCAGTCAGAAAGTTTTTCAACCGATGCAACCGCGACCTACTTTTTCTGCCACGTAATAATTTTTGCTGTGTCGTTGTTATATTTTGTCATGTAGGAAGTTTGAAAAACTATGGGAAAACAGAAAGCTGATCGTTTTTCGAATTTTTATTCCGGCGTCCTTCCCAAAAAGAGATTACGCCCAATAAAATTTATTATATTCCCTTTCGGCTTCCAATATGGGGTTAATGGGCGAATAATGTGAAAGAATTTATCACCGGTTTTGTTATTTTTTATTGCGAATATAATATCGATTTATTAAAAGATCGGTTCTTAATTACATCGATTCATTAGGGGAAACAGGTGTCGTCTGCTTTGTCATCCTTGTCAATTGTCTTTTCGTTCGTTCAATACTTCTTTGTTATTACGAAAATGAGACCAAGTTTAGGTGAGAAATGAAAGGTTTTTGAAAGTGAAATGAACAGTGACAAGAAACTTTAAAATGTCACCATCAGGTAAATGATAATTTGTTACTAAATAGTAAAATACGTCCGTAATGGTATCCATTGGCTAATCTTGGAATTCTTTTCTCCCCCGCAAACAGTTGACGCAATGAGAACTCTCAACTTCCCACGTTGAGAAAGCCTTCGAAGTCACCACCACACCTGTTTCATCTGAAGGTTGGACACAATTTGAATCTTTGTTTATATTAAGTCCAGCGTATCTAACCGTTGGGGTTTCCTGTGTGCTGTAATGGATTTCATGCAGAACTTGTGTGTGGTGTGGGTCACGTGTGTGACACATGGGTTACTTCAAAAGAATTTTATTGGCATTGAGCAACACCACAGCTATCTCTCTCTCTACGAGTCCATAAATGTTGTGTGCTGTTACGAAGAACCCATGACACAGGCTAAAACTCATTTCCAGCTTCTGAAGTTTAGGTCATGAATAGAGCTAGTTCTAGTTCTAGTTGCCTTTCACTTATTACTTAGTTGGAGAAGCCCAGTTAACATCTCTGTTTGGTATGAATCTCTCGATTCCGCCTTAAAAAAACAATCGCCCAGTGTGTCAAGAGCTTGAAGTTGAAGGCTATATGATAATTTCGAATGTGTAGCCAGATAAAAATCGACCAACACTCACGACTCACCTTAAAAAACGGAAGGCAATAAAAGCATCCAAATAATAAAAGCTTTAATTCCTAGAAGGAAATCTTTTTTGGGGGGGGGGATAGCCTGCGAGCGAATTTGGAGCTTTTAACCCGTCAGAAAATAAGAGTCAGTCACGTTTGGCATTTGATATGGGCGCGAACCTGATTCCCAATTCCACCTCCTTTCATATTTGATTGAGAACGAAGCGCCTTCAACTCGAGATCAACTCATTTATGGAGATTATTTCAGTTTATCCTCTTTTTACTAGTGAATATTAAATGCAGGTCAGGGATTTCTCTTCCAAAACAATTGGAACACGGTTGATGGACAATCGACTGTGTGGGAATGTCTTATAGTCGCTCTCGAGTCACAGGTGTGTCTCTATGGGTTGAGCATGAAATCATGGGCTAGGTGTGAATTGGGTTACCAAACTACAATTACCTTCATTAGAACTGGTGCAATGTCCATCATGGGCAAACGAGTTCATCCCGCTGTTCTTACTTGATTGGCAAATATGTTTAACTGTGTCAAGTTTATTTCACGTCAACTGTACAGGATTTGTCAAGGCATAAGGGCTCTCCTTTTTCAAAAAAAATCTCGTTTTTAAATGTTTAAATGCCTCTAAAAGGGAACGCCTTTTTAATGAAGGAAAATTTTTCGAATAAATAAACCTGTCCGAAAGTCGACAAAATCCAAATTGCATGCCCAAGTCATTGTTCCTCAAAGGACTGGAACAACCAAGCAGCCGAGTAAAAGGGACATTTCAGAGCACAACGCGCAACCAACAACCTTGCAGTGGGGTGGTTGGTAGTACAAGGCCTTAGAGATTTGTTTCTTTTATTTTTCCCACTTTTTTGAAACACACATGTGTGTGTAGCAACAAGTCGCATAAAAAGGCGGTCACCCAAAACAGATTGATGTTATTCTCCCAGTTATTGTTGAAGCGGCAAGTACTAACCCAAACATCGTCATGCGTCTTTTCAGCAGCTTAACAATGGTAAAATAAAATTTTACAATTCAATGTATTAAGTGAAACGGTGTGCAACTAATATTCTAATTTTGTTTTTGTTTTTAGCTCTTCGTTGGAGCATTGGTGATGGCCACCAATCTGAGTGAAGTTGACGCCTTTGGCGTCCGCCAAAGTAACACAATGCCAGGAGAAGAAGAACAACATTCTGAGATGTCTGCGTCTGAAAGCGTAGCAGCTCCGGTGGTGATGAATCGGGGTAAAGTTAAATTCTCAATGCCAAAGTCGCTAATGATTGCCGCTGCTGCACAAGCTAACAATAATCCGGTTCCGAGAACTCGATTGAATCGTGTCAGAACGACCGAAGCCCCCGTCAATTCAATTTCAAGAGATTCGGCTGAAAAAGATTTCTCGCTGGAAGACCAGAAAGTGAAAACGACAACTTCGAAAGTCATCTGGTGGACTACATCGACGCCCAGTCCGATTATTTCCAGCGATTCCAAGGAACAAGACGACACTGTATCCTCGGAGAAGATGACACTGTCGATCAAGTCGGACCGCGTACTGCCGGTTAATCGTTTTAATCGTTTCCGTACGACCCCGGCCCCGACTCCAGCAGTTACCAGAGATTCGATTGAACAAGTCGAGGACGACAGATTTGTTCCGGCGGTTGGCAGGGCGGTGAACAAACCAGCGATGCCTAAAAGTCGTTTCAACCGCGTCCGGACCACAGCAGCCCCTCAATTGATCTCGAGAGATTCGCTGGAACTCAACGATGTTTCCTTGGAAGTCGTTCGAGTCAATCCCACGGCATCACCTGCGTTGAATCGAGGTAGAACTGCGTCCAGGGGACGCAAAATAATGAATCGATTGAACCGCACCCAAACGCCGGTGGAGACTACAACAACAACAACAACTCGCAATTTCATTCTTGCCGATTCTAAAGAAGTCGATTTATCCTTTGAAGATGTCGCTATCTTGCCCACAACCACACAGGCTCCAGCCGGAATCGAAACGACGACCATTGGTGACGAAGTCACTACATCGTCCATTTTTATCATCTCCAAACAATCTGACGAGAGAATCGATTTATCAACGGAACTTGACGACATGCTGACAACAGTCGCCATCCAGGGAACTACCACGGTCGAGTCGGAAGAACTCACCGGTACGACTGTTATCCTGGCCAAGCAATCTAACGAATGGGATGACCTGGATGACATTCTCCTTCTTCCAACGACAACAGCAACTGCCACAACAACACCAGCACCGACTACGCCAGAAATGGCCGCAACAACTCTAGAACCAACTACAACAGAAGCTGTTACAACAACAACAACTACTACTACTACAGCCGCACCGGTAGTCACCCGACCTCAATCCAGAGGAAGAGGTAAATTCCAGCAAGCGAACATCTCTACCCCTAATCAAATTTCTAGAGTCAATCGCATCCGCACAACCATGGCGCCCAAGATTTCCGGAGATTCCGACGAGCAAAAGGATTCGATTATCATGGCAGTTTTGACTACCAGCGCTCCAGTCTCAAAAAGTCGATTCAGTCGGGTGAGAGCGTCAACAGTTCGTCCTCCAGTAACCGAAGATGCTCAGAAAGAAGCGCCAGCGGCAGCAGCAACAACAACAACCCGCAGTCCCTTGTTGGGAAATCGTTTCAGCCGTTTCAGGGCGTCGACGACGACCACAACTGCCGTTCCAGCAACCCCTAAAGCCGTTGAAAGGGAAGACTCTGCCCCGAGGAAATTCCAGCAAAAGAAAAGTCGATTTGGCAATAATGCCAGACCGGGCGTAGTCCGCGTCTCCGTAGATTCCGGCGAAAAGGACACCATTCTCATTGGTGACGTTATGAAAGTGAACAAGGCCAATAATGTCGTCCTTGTCGCAGTCGACTCATCGGACGCAGTTTCACAGGTGACGAAGGCGATTCCGGCAGCTGTTCGCAATCCGGCGGCGGCGTCCAGGAGGAATCCAATGGTTCGCGGCAGAATGACGACCGCCCGGCCGATTGTATCCAGACACTCTGGAGAAGAAAACGTGTCCCTGGAAGATGTAGTGTTCAAGATCAATCCATCAGCAATGAAGATCAACAGTCCATCCGATCCGGCGGTTGCTGCTCCAGTGGCTGAGGTTTCCTTGATCACTCGACACTCTGACGAACAGGTCATCGTTCCTGTGCCAGGAGGCTCATTGTTGGTGGATGTCAGCGACGAAATGCCATCCGCAACAACTTTAGATCCCATCTCCATCGAGTCTGCGGAAAAAGATGACCTCACTATGGTTGTGGATTCTGCTGGATCGCCAGTTGCAGTCGTGGTCGACTTGCCGGACATTAGTGATGAAATCATCCCCGCCGTAGTCGTCCCCATGACGACCACCGTCAATCCCATTTCCAGGGAGTCTGAAGAGCTTCCAGTAGTTCAAACGAGGACGAGGAAGGTTGTTAATCGAGGCCGGCTGAATCGAAAACCCATTTCCCAAATTTGAACAACCAAAACCGGCAGCCCGAATATAGTCAAAAACGATGACGATACGTTTCCTAGACCCCCTTATCAAAATCTAACATAACCCTGTCGAGTGTGTGTAATTGAACATTTCCCATTTAGTATCCATATGTATTTGTTTATATACGGATCTGAGAAATCTTGTCGCTATTACAAGTACTCCAATTAAAACCAAAAAGTCAGTCCGTCTAGATTACCGTAGTATTCCCTTATGTTGGTTTCTGCTGGACTCTAATCTTTTTTTTCTCTCGTTTAGTGAAAATAATTAATTTATTTAATGTGGAAATAGCGCATTGACGATTGAATAATTATTATTTCTTGTCTCTTTCTCAACGCGCATAAGCCAATTGACGATACACACAATGTCTGCGACCTTCAGAGTCACTCGTTATTGGGGTCTGGGCTGGCGTGGCAACAAGTCGAATCAGCAGTCACGCATGTAATAACCTCGTGTGATTGCCACGAAAGCGCACGTCTGTATTCCCCCGCGGGTGGGTGACATTCGGTTGGAACGTTTTGCGCAATATTTCCATTTTCAGTTTCATGATTTCTTCTGACGTGGATAACCAATCTAATTACAATGTACCGTCCGCGCAACTTATTTGATCTTGACATTTGCTCTATCGAGAAATCGTTGGCGCATTAATATGAGAAAATCTGTGAGTCGCAACATCACTTTGGTGAATAGAGTTGGTATTTAATTTGATGATTGGATAATTCAAATTCTTTTCGTATTTTTTCAAGGGTGGATTGGATGTTATGTAAGAAGAGCGAGGCGGTTTCCTCCCCCTGGGGCCACTATTTTTCGATTTGAGATGGGTGGAGCAAGGTCGATAATTAATGTATTCATCTAGCAGGGAATTTGATGGTGTTGAACGGAAAAATGCCCTTCATTACCCAATCCGCATTGTTTGATCTTGTAAGTAGGAATCCACAAAAAAATTCTTCCGCAAAGATCAACAGCCACTTCAATGGCCCAGAGCCAATTTAATTCAAACAATTATACCTTACCGACAAAAATAGGATGTCAATAACACTCGATTGTCATCAAGGTATTTCGGTGGCCATCTTGCTTTTAATTGAAGTGCATTCAAAGAGGGTGGATACTATCTCAAAAACAAGAAAACCTGCCTGGGAAAACAAAAAGGAACACACCCAGATTAAAATACCAGTTCGTCTTTTCCTGTTTGTCCTAAACTCTGGTCGACTGAAAAACTCCCTTTGGTAAATTTAACCTTGCTGCATAATAATAAGTTTGAAATATCCGTGAGGTTTTGACTTACGTGCGATTCGCATAAATAGCCAATCCTCCATTAGAGGAAGATATACCATTTCCTCAGTCAGAATAGAAGCAGTGCTTCGCCAATGGACACCATGCATCTCGTCATCCGCACAACTATGGTAAAGTATCTTATTGTCGCACAGTATAATTGTTATGTTTTTACAATAATTGTGATTTTACTAATCATAAGATTCTTGCCGGAGCGTTGGTGCTTGCCAATTTCGGGGTAGTTGATGCTCTCCCTATTTCCAACATTGACGTAATCGCAGAAATTGCTGAGGAGGCCGGCTCGGACGAAGGCTTGCTAACTATACCTGTTGCAACTACAACTAGAGCATCGTTATTCCATCGAAGACAAATGGCGTTGAGAGATTTTATAAGAAGTAGAACGCTGACGACAAAAGCTCCTGTTCGGATTAAACCTCTACTTTTCCCTGTCCGGAGAAACACCAATGGAAGCACGGTCTACCTCTTGGATTCTTTCAACAGTCGAAATAAAGAGGAGACTGTTTTTCAAATCAGACCGGACTTGACAAAACCAACGGAAATTCCCCCGGAACTAATGGCTAAATTCCCGATTATGTCCAATAGGAATCATTTCAACGACTATGAATTCAATCGGGTCCCTGTGACATCGCCTGCTGAGAAATACGAGAAGTATTCCTTTCAAGATTTAATGCGGATTCTCAAAGAAAACGATACAGTTGCGGGGGAACAATTGAGGACTGCTAATATTTCTTTTGATGGAATTTTCGGATATTCCGGCGAAAATGACTTCTCCTTGGAGCCTATCGGTAAAGCATCAGCCAAAGGCGTATCCTGGGAACCGTTAAAAGAAGCCGTTTTGCATTTTCTGCAAGCACCAGCGTCAGGTAAGCTGTCTTTCGACGCCAACAGTACAGAGAGTCTCGAACTTCCAGGAGAAATTTCCACTGAATCTGATGAGTTCTTCGAACCGAATAAGGAGACCAACAGTACGACAGTTGAGGAACTGGAGGTTTATACCTCAGCAGAGTCAACTACGGATTCCGGGAAAAAAGAATCGACCAGTACGACAGATGAGGAACTGAAGATTTCCTCAGCAGAATCAACTACAGATTCCAGGGGAAAAGAATCGACGAAAGTTGAGGAACTGAAGATTTCCTCAGAGTCAACTACAGATTCCGGGAAAAAAGAATCGACTACTGAAATTTCGCTGGATTCAATTTTGAATTTGAACTTTTGGGAACTCTTGAAAGAAACACCTTTACCATTAATGCCAACAGCTTCAACAGCAGCAGTAGAAGTATCCACAGAACCGGTTACCATATAAACTGAAAAACCAAACGTCGTTTCCACCGCAAAGTAAACGGCTATGTCGACTTATTAGCCTTCGGGGACTTTGGAATCCTTTTCGTAATTCAATCATTATGCACCATGTACATGTTATTTGCAATATCCATAGATCAGTAAATGTTGATTGATAACATCTCGAAAATAAATTATTTAAAAAGTATAATATTTTTAACTAAGAGAAAATGGTGGATACCACTAGAAAAAGGAAAACAAATTAATGCAACATATGGCCGACGTGAAGTTTATTGGCTGAGGCATGGTGTATTAGTAATACACACTAATACACCATGGCTGAGGTGCACTTTGTTGGTTTGTTCCATAACGATGTGATAACGATGTTGACCTCTAGTACAATCTTGAGCGTCGGCATCTTTTAATTAAATATTGTAAACTATTATTATATTATAGAATCAAGATTTACGTTTCTTCTTATTCATTTCTGTTATGATTTTTTTTTAATGGTATGAGCTTGAGCTATTTGAATCTGAATCTGAAAACAAGCCCGCCATTATAAATTAAAATGCCACTAGGTAGCGGTAGCTATAGATCTTATTGCAATCCAAAAGTACGCGACATAGCCAAAAGTCGTGCGCAGCTTACGCCGATGCGCACCACTGCGGCCGATAGCAGAACTAAACTTTTTATTACGCTTGAAACCAAACGTAGGCCCAATCCTTTGTTCGAGAACCGTCTGCTTGTCGAACAAACAACAAAGGATTGTACCAAGCGGCCTGAGCATGGTCCCCTCGTAGAATAGTAGATTGACATTGACTAGATTCGTAGTCGTAGACTGGTCGTAGACTCGTAGTCCCATAATAAAAGGCTGTACAAGTGCCGACTCGTGCCGACTCCTCTACTCCTTAATTCTCATTTTCGTAGTCCAAACGCAGTTGGCGTCTACTATAGAAGTAAGCGTCCTTGGTCGTGCTTGATTGTTATTTGAATCCAAGTTTTGTTAATTTACTTAACCTTAGACAAAAAAAAAAAATGATTAGTCCTACACGATGCCAACCCCTGAAAAATTTCCCACTCTACTACCCATTTGGAAGCACTCGAGTTCTAAACGTTCTGAAAGATTTCAAAGATCAAAGCTTTGGTGAGAAGACTAACAGTAAAAGTACTCAGGTATTTGTTTAACATGCTTTTAGTTTTAGTGTGATCTTAGTCTTACCATGTTGACCATAATTAATTTATCTAGGTTCTCTTTCTTGGATCTGGGGACATGAGGGAAACTCTTCAGGCAACAACAGCTGAGCATGTCAACAATCTTCACTTCCATCTTAATGATAATTGTCCATCAATTGTGGCTCGCAACATCATGATCTTGAAAATTCTGTCAGCTCAAGGTTTTGATCCCAATAAGGAAGAAGATTTCAGCTTTCTGTGGGATGTTTGGTATAATACCGAGTGGCCAGAGATCACTAGAAAACGATTTCTCATTGTTTTAAATGATCTGTTGGATGAGAAGTTACCAGAAAATGTCCTTGTTCCTGATCCAAATCATTACAAAAGTCTGAAGGAAATCTGGAAAGTTTGGCACACTATTTCTTCAAGAAGCCAATCAGAATCTGAAACGCTGTTGTGTGAAGCCAAGAAAAAGAGGTAACTCAATTTCCATTACATTCTTCAACTTTTATCTAAATTGAAAATATTTACATTCTAGATCTGAACTTCTTGTGACATCACACGAATTAACCGTGGTCTCCCCTCGGAATTCAGATGAAAAAATAACCCATGCCAAAGCTTATTCAAGAGCAGTAAACGAGATCACCCAGTATGTAATGAAGCAAAATGCGATTGGAGACCTGAAAGACTCTGTGGGGCGGATAATTGAGCAGGAATTTCAAGCGTTTTACAAAAGAGGCACCTGCCGAATCAAAAATGCATTGAAAACGGTGTGTATAAATCCGACGTTTCTAAATCCTGACACTGAGCAATGGCAAGTCGACTACTCATTGTGCCCTTTCCTTGGCTATCTTCCATTATCGCAAGAAGAACTAATAACGTCAGTCAAAAACAAAATTCTTCTACCCACCTGCCAAAAAATTCTGAAAAACACAGTGGATTCCTACCGAAGTCGTGTTGCAGACATCCAAGTATTTTTCCACTTAGAAGATGCCCTGGAATTTTGTTTCACGGACGCAAACAAGTTTGACGTCATCGACTGTTCTAACCTCGTAGATCGTGTCGGACTTGCCAATATCCTCAACGCTGCAAGTGGAAAATTGTCGAATAATCCGGGAGCCATTTTGTTTACTGTAAGTAGGGGTTGGGCTGAATTCACTCCTACTGTAGAGATGTACGTCGAGCATGTTCTTTGCTGCCCTTTGAGGATGATCCCCACAATTTATGGATTAAAACTGAATGAGCACGTGGAACTTGGATCTCGGTGTCCCCCCAGTTTGCATTTTGCCGTCCCGGCAAACCTTTCCTGGCAGAAAGCAATTCCTTTTCAGAACATTGTTATGTCTCCTTCCCCCTCTTTGACGGATTTTTTGAACAAGCTGGCCCAGAAATGTTTCGTTGTCGAGTGCTTTCCAAACCCCAGTCAGGTTTTAAGTTATCGAATGGCGTTGTTAGAGAGGCATCATTTCTCTCCGTTAACATTTCACTACATCGTCAGCTCCATGAATCAGCGCCTTGGAGGAGATGACTGGATTAAAGATGCTCACCTATTGGATACTTCTCCCCTTTTCAACATGACAAGACGTACATTGGATGCCTGGGAAAAGGGCCTGGAAATTTTGAAGATAACAGCAGAAATCCCTATCAACTCTATTAATAGAGATGTATTAAAGGTTTTGATTCCGCAATTGGGTTTAGCTACTTTTCGCTTGGTTCTCATGCCTTGTAGTGCGATAACCAGCAATTTTGTTCACGGAATTCTTCGAGAGTATAGACAAATCACTTTTTCCTATTCGAGGGAATCTTACGTCATCGAAAATTTTTCTCTAGAGATGAAAGAAAAAAGCGAGAAAATTGTTGCTACCTTTTTAATTGCGTCTGATCACAACCTTCCTGAAGTGTACTGTGTATACGTGATTGAAAGTGCGAATCATCTTCCTGTGCTCAGTTTCGGTTCTCTGAAATCCATGCACACTGAAAAGTTTCATCTTCATTACCCGTTTTCTCGTCCAACACCTTCCCCTGTTGTTGTTCCCCGTCCTGGGGAATCGTCAATAAAAGTCACCAGCTGTATCGAGTCCGAGAATGAATTTAAACTGAAGATAATTTTCGATTGTCACCAAAATGTTTCAGGTAAACTTTTTGGTTTTATTCCTAAGTTAAGAGTTAAAATTTCTTTTTCATTTGATTTCAGGACTAACACTTTCCACAGACCAATCGGAACCTTGCCAGTCTGCCCATCAAGTGACTCTCTCTCTAAACCAGCCTTCTAAGAGGAATTCTTTGACGTTGTCATTTCCTTATCCTATTCTTGTCCCCGGACTCTGCGGTACTCTTCGTCTTAAAAAAAATTTTAGTGAACTTAAATTGAAGAAAGGATGGTGGGATCCGTGGCCAGTTGAGTTCCAGTCGAACGAAGAATCGAAATTGAATATTGATTCTTTGAAACCTTGGGAAAATCATGCGAGCCGTTCCATTTCGGAAATTGGCTGCACCGCCTTGGATTTCCATCTCAATCTGCAATTTAACTTGGATTTTAAATTGAATGATCCAAGGCCAAAAGATGTATCTCGGGTTATAGAACCTTCCCACTGGAATTTGAGGGCTGAGCAACGGAACGAGAAAGAAGCTTTACAATCTCTCCGGAAAAGGTTCAGTTCGCTTCTTCATCACAAACTCGATTTTTTTGGCATTCAATCACCTGGATCGTTAACTACGGATTGGTGCATCATGGCTTTAATCCACAAGCCCCTTCTCACATCTCCTCTGGGCAGTCCGGTTCTATTGTTGACTGTGATTGACAAACAGATGGCTAATATCCTTAAGAAACAAGGGAAATTAAACGAGGAGACATATACGAAGGAACAATCAAGAGCGATGAAGAGTGTGTCAGGGAAATCGGGAGAAATTTTCTATGTTGAACCCTCCGAATTGTTGCTATGGAACTTGATTTTGAGACTCAACTCGACTAAAATCGTGCCTGGTTCAGAGCAAACAAGACTCCTTCCTTCGGGAATGAACAGCTCTTGGTTGTTTGCTACGTTTATGACTCCCCTTTACGTCGATGCTCCTGTTTATTACAATGACGTCCACACGACAACTACCGACGAAAATTGCTGTGGAGCTTGCAAAAAAGTCCCCCAAAATCCGAAGCGTTGCGGTCGCTGCCGTTCCATCGTTTATTGCAGTTTCGAGTGTCAACATTCTCATTGGCCAATGCACAAACTGCTGTGTAAGCGCAACTAGTAAAAACAAACCAGCACATCCCAAGTCCGTTCTTGTTCAATTTTTCATTGTTAATTATGCGGTAAATTTAATTGTTCATACCACAATCTTATTGGAATGTTGATAAGCAAGTATTTTTTTGTTGCCGACTGTTGTTTGTTTTTTCTGTTTTTTTGTAATCGGTATAAATTGTTGTATTCAGAGTAAAATCTTCAGTCAGAAAAAGAATCTTATGGTTACAGTACTGTAAGTTTGATATATCCGAACTCCAACACGCGGCAACAGCAACAGTGACCCTACTTTTTCCATGAGTAAGAATATAGTCTGGAAAAACGTTGCACAACTTAGTTAAATACAGTAAATCAGATAATTTTCCTCAAGTTGATAATGTTTATAATTCTCATTGTTGAGAGAAGAAGGAAGACCTCTCGTTATCCTAATGCTAATCGTCTTGTGAAATTCAAAGAAAATCAGCATTTCTGATTATAAAATGAAATGGGTGATTAGATTTTCATTTTTAGGCTATATTTTTAGAAACTATTTTTTTTTAAATCGTATCAAATTGTTTCACTTATTTTCGTAGATTGTATTTAATAATAATCTAATAGCTTTAAACTCTGTGTCTGTGTAATAATTTCTAAATCAGGCCCTTTTTGCGAGTCGCAAACGAACTCACTGTTCCTTGTGCGTTTCTTTTGGCTAACGATGGCTTTATTTTTCAGCCACTTTGCACATCCTGTAAAAATGTATCGGCAGTTTTGTGTGGTAATTTCTTGGTGATGACTGACGATAACTATTCCACCAACAAAGATCACTTGTTAATTGTTTGATAATTGTTTTTTTCCCTACTAAATCTATTTCACGGAGATGACGAACATTTTTGGTTTATATTTTCGTTTTCCGTCCCACTATCGTCCGTGGATTGTAAGGGCTGTCACTAGGTGGCTAAATATTTCAATGTGTTTAGGGATTGAACTATTCAGCCCTAGTGTGTAGAGGGATGTACTGGAGGGGGGGGGGTCACCACAGTTTTGAGACGAGAAACCATTTGTCGTTCTTTTATTTCCGAGACGCTGACCGATAAGGTTACTTCAGTCATTACTGCTGGGTACATTCATTCCTGAAATTGTTCTTCATAAAAAAAGGTAATTCCTACTCTAATTCTTAATGTTTTCTACGGTCAATTTACGGGTAGCATGGCCTTAAATTTATATTAGCCAATTCAATGTGGCCATGCTTGTTGTACACTTGTTTAAAATGTCGTCTCTTGCTGAGTGTTGCACGCTTCGTCATGTCAAAGTACTTTAGAACAGTACAAGTAATAATGTAGAGTAACTTAATGGTCCTATGACTGTTTCCACATTAAAATTCTGTGATGAGGTTTCTGATAGAAAATTGCGCTGTTTTATTAACAATTATCAATAATTAGTAAACTAAAGTTACATGTCATTGCAAATATTTTCTGTGATTTGTTATGTGAATTTTTTTGATTGAGAGATGCCCTTGAATTGAGCTTGAGAAGATATGAACTTTCATTAAAAATGATTTGAAAAGTGTCAATAACTAATCTAATTTATTTTGTGACAGGTTGGTGGAGATTGTTCTCGATGTGGAATGCCAAATCAACAAGATGAGATACCAAGCCTCTGTGAAGAGGCCTCTACCATGTTGCGTTAAGAAAATGTGCACACTAGGCAAGCTGAAATGGTAACATCTACTTGTAATATGACAACTTCAGTGGGTTAGCATCTTGTTAAATTTTAGTCCATTTGTGTTCTTTGTTCAGAATTTACTCGAGTTGGGCCTAAAATTCATGATTTAGAAGCAATTTGACAACTACCAACTGTTTCAAATAAGCATTTGTGAAAAAATTTTGATCACCTTGGGAAGAGTTACATTTTGGTTTATTTGAGAATTTTTATATAACAGCTAAAATTATCCATTTTATATTTTTGAAATTTTATTGGTTTATTAATGTACTTTTGGCTCTTGCTTTGCAGGTTTCATTGGTTAGAGAAAGTTTGAGCTGTTCATGGTTGTGATGTTTGGTGTGGCAGTCATTTTCTGATTGAGACGTGCACTGAAATGGATCTTCTACAGACTTGCGTGTTGTTTCAACATCATATTTCCATTTACCATGTTGGTGTCCATGCAGAGTTGAGCTGTTGTGCAAAATAACAGGTGTTGCCTCATGGCTTTCTGGTAATTTGTTGGTGTGTTCTTCTGCTACCTGTATCTATGTTGAGGTAATGCTGGATGAAAAGTTTTATTCAATTAATAACTAATTCTCTATTCTCGTTTCAGTTCAATCGAACGGCGCCGTTCCGGACTTGATCCATTGGTGAAGCTAAGAAAATGCTGAACTTCAAGAGATTGATAAATTATTTAGTCTTAGAGATTTTCAAATTCATTTCTCTTCTCTCTTTCCCCAAGTAAACAAAATTTCCTCTTAGGTAGTTGTGTGGATGGGTAATTGCAATGAGATTATATATTTTCTGTGAGAAAGCTCAGTTAAACTTAAAACCATAAAAATCTTGTGTACTGATAAATTTACATCTACCATAACAAACCTGAAATAATCAAAAATACCACCTTGTTATAAAATAATAAAATTATTGAAATCAAAACTACTGACTACATTTTTTTTAATCATGAAACCATTATACAAATAAAATTTTTCCCAAAAATTATTTTACAACGAAATAATCCATATATCCAGCCCAAATTTTTATTAAATTTTAAAATTTGCTTAAAACAACCACCATATATTATTTTACTAAGTCTTTTTCGCAAAAAATTGGCGATGTCCATTTATCCCATGTTTTTTTTGTTTACAAAATTAAAAACAATTTTTCTTATTTTACAATTTTTATTTATTTTAACATAATCACATATATATTTTATGGCCCCCAGGGAGGGGGGGGCCTGTGACTTTCCCAACCGCGATAATAACATGTGCCGTTATTATTTTGTTGGTGCGGAAAGCCGGAATTTTATCTAGCAGTTGTCGACTGTATCAAAACTGACATAGAATCAGTTTGCCACAATCGTATACTGCCCAAGTAAAAACGCAAAAGACGACAGATGAAACCAATTCAAGTCAGAAACTCACTGGCAGAGCAAAACCACAAGTAAAAGGGAATAAGAATATTTCAAATCAGCACCACGGATACCACTAAAGCAAAAAACACAAATGAAAGCAGTTAAAATAATGAAGTCAGCAAATTAGACAAATTCTGGCTCAGCTGCTTCGGAATAACTCCAGCACAGCTACTTCTGGATAACACTGGCACCACATCCTGCATACAACGGTTGGTTTTCTTCATCACACCTTTCACCATCTGGCTGCAGCGTGCAGCGTGGTTGTTGGACCTATTGAAGAAAATAAAAAAATTACCATCAGGAAACACAAGTTAACTGGACTCTTACGACAAAAGATAAGGAGTAAGACCAAACAGAATAGCTTTGATTTCTGCAATTTTTGCGAAAGAAGTAATAGTTGGAAAGGTATTCAAATTTCTACAGTAGCAAAGCAAATTGATCTCTAGTAGTAGTAGTAAATAGTTGTAGGAAATCTGAAAAAAATAATTACTTTTGCTGTTGCATGGGATGAGACGTACGACTGGGTACAGGCAGCGAGACACACGAGGCACGACATTTCGGCAAATGTACAGGCATTTTCAATTCAGATGGCAAAGTGGTAAGATCAATCACCTGAAAATTGACACATCGAGATTTTACATTCCATTAACCTAATTAATTGACAAGAAATACCTTTTCATTTTGGGAAACGTCACGACCGGCTTCTCACTTCTGCTACGTCAAGGAACAAAATGGTCGAACTGGGGCCTTGAGGACACTCGCCCCACCTGGTGGACATCAATTGGATTGCTTGCTTGCTGACAGCACGCAGCAGCTAAACTTGAATTCTTCACGCCTTTCACTAAGTGGCACAAAATGAATCAAGTGAGGATGAATACCAGATTACTCAAACAGCTTTCCCTATGAGACAACACACAAATTATTAACTTGGCTATTTCCGATCATTTTCCGTAACTTATTCAACATAAAAATCTATAATAGTAACAAAAAGTATGGGGGTTTAAGACAACAGATAATAATATTAAAATGAAAAGACAGTTAAAAATTATTGGAGTTCTATTGTCGCGATACAGCCAATTAGTTCTAAAATTTAAGTAACTTACCAACATTATTTAAGTGAAATGAAAATGTACTTGATTTTGGTTGACCAGCAGTATAAGCCGTTACAAATTATTATAAGAGAAGCTTAGGTGGAGTGGATCGCTGATTTCGTTTTTCTCTACACTCTAGTCACATTATTGTCACTCGGCAAAATTTGATAATAGCAATTATTTTGCGATGCAAGGTAGATTTCGCTACATGCAAGCTGCTTAGACGACAGATCGTTTACAAGTTGAGCTTCTCTTTCCTTTCGGACTTTACGCGCGCTTACTCCGGCGTCCGAATGGTAATAGGAAACGGTGGTGAACTTCAGAGGAACTTGTTGCTGAAAAATTGGAAATTTATTAAACCCCATTGGTTTTGTTTTTAACTGAATTTGTAAACTTACGTCTGGCAAAATATTTTCGATGATTTCAGCGAAGGTGGGTCGTTTATTCGGTTGAAACTGCCAACAGCTTTCCATAAGATTAAACAGTCTGTCTGGGCAACCTTCCGGCCGTTGCAAAACTCCGCCAGCCTTCACGTACTCGAGAACCTGGTCATTAGTCAAATCCTGATGGGGATGCGATGCGAGAGTTGCTATTTCCCACAACACGACGCCAAAACTCCAGACATCACATTGGGAGGTATAGAAAACATCACATAGTGACTCGGGTGCCATCCATCGAATGGGAAGGAGCTCAATTTCTTCGTTCATTTTGTAATAACCTTCTTCAGAAATTTCTCTTGTCAACCTAAAACCGCCAATCTTGACGGTAAGATCACTGGCCACCATGCAATCTTGTGCAATCAAACTGCGATGGACGTACTTGTTTTCCGACAGGTACATCATGCCATCGGCAATTTCGATCGCCATCTTCAACATGGACTGAAATTATTCAACGAAATTCATTAGACAATGAAGATTATAAGAGGATGGTCTAGCTAATACCTTAAGGGTAAGCGGTTGACGACCTTTACTGGCGTATTCTTCGTGATCGGGACGATGGGAACGTAAAAAGGATTTCAAGTCTCCATTATCCATTAACTCCATGATGATCAACATCGGCTGGTTTACAGTGACGACTCCCAAAAGTTGAACGACGTGGTGAGCGTTCAAGTTCCTATGGTAATTGCATCAAATGTTATCTAAAAATAAATACAGTTGAAATTAAATGACAGTTTAGTTATTACTTGATGACAATATTTTCTTCTTCAAGTAATTCAATGTGCTCCTTGACGATGGCTCTTGGAATGACCATTTTAACGGCACATTTGACTTCCGGCTGTTTGGGCACTGTGTTACGCAACAGGCCCTCGTAGAGAATACCGAAAGAGCCATTACCCATTTCACGGATAAAGACGACATTATCTCGTGCTACTTCCCATTCTTTGGGGACTTTTTCTATAACCAATCAGAATTGTGATTACAAAAATTACGAAAATACAATAAACAATTTTAAATTACTGCGATGATCTCGATTTCCTAAGACAGTTCCGTAGTTTTTCCTGGTCTTTTTGTGCTTTACCAAGTATCGAATGACAAAACCCAACAATATTAATACAAAACTGACGAGGATAAATATGCCGGATATCAAACCAAGGTCAAATCCGTTAACATTTCCCTGTTTGTTAACAAATGACGCTGGGAATTAAAAGTAAATTTTTGACAATGAGAGAAAATAAAACACACCTCGATAAGGAAGCAAAATTCCTTCGTAGGTTTTCCTGTTCCGGCCAATGAAACCGCTCGAACTTGAACGCAATAGTTGCCCGGTAATAGATCGGTCATTATTTTAGTCCTTTGGCTATTTTCAAAGTCCTTCCGGCGAATGCATTCTTTAACAATTTGGTCCTTTAAGAGACATGTTGATAAATATATTATTCGACCTCATAAAAATATAATAAGACTTGCGTTGTCTGATCGTCTGTACTCCAGTAGATATTTTATAACAAGTCCGTTGGGATCCTCCGGTTCATGCCAACCGATTTTTATTGATGGAGACGTGTAATTCGATTCGTATCTCACTATCCCACCAACGATATCATCCTCAAAATCTGTTTCAAATAGAAAAGCCAAAATTAACAAGTAATTCACGGTAATGATGTGCGAATTAAAACATACCACTCTTTTTGGTGCGAGTGGAAGTCATAGCAGCTGTCGTACTACATAGGGTACTATTCCTGACGGGATCGTGATCATGACAAGCCATCACCTGTATGGTATATTCGGCGTAGTGTCGTACACCGACCACAGTGTAACTCGTACCCGTCACTTTTTGATAAAAAGGGATCAACCGATTATTGCCATCGTACATGTTCGAATGATTTTCAACGGGAGCAATTTCAATTGCTTGATTGTCGATATTTACACTGTATATAAAACAAATTATTCATTATATTTCCATTACCAGAAAAGAAAGAAAAAGAGACTTACATCGGGTCTTTGATATAGATTTTATCATGGAGATAGTTTTTGAAATCCGTTTTGAATATTTGTTCCCTTTCCAATTTTTCTTTCGATTTGGGTTCTAAAACCTTTGGTTTCTTATTATTGTCGCTCAGTGAAAGAACAGCATCTATTAAAAATTTTAAAAAATTTAACCGAATTCAACCAATTGTACGGCAGCGAAAATGTTTACGTTCAGCGCAAGCATCGAGACTGTGATAATAGTCTTGGTCGTCTTTACGCCAACTGCCAGTGACGATGTAATGCGTCACAATCCCGTTTGGATTAATCGGGGGTTTCCATTCTATAACGAGTTCGGAGCTAGAGTTGGCAGAAGCTCTTAAATCTTCTGGCTGATCTGGTTCTATAAGAAAATGAAAACAAACATGTAAGAATCAACATAAAGCAAAAAAAAAAACTTATGACTTATTTACCTGCTGGACTTGTTCTTTCGTACAAAATTGGACTACGGGCACCTACCCGTTTGCCCATTTGTTGCAGTGCGACTGTATACGTTTGGACGTAAATGGCGTACTGAGTGTAAGGCTTGAGATAAGTAATAAGGTGCATATGATTTTCGTCAGAATCAGCATCAAGATTAGCAGCTACATTGTTGACCCTCCACCTTTAAAAAAGGCATTTTAATGAATATCAAGACTACGCAGTAAAAACCACAAAAACTTACCCGTCACCACCACAAGCGTCACGTCCATCGTAATAAGAGACATTTGCAAAAGGAGCCTCGATATAAGAAATAATATAGCCCAGCAATTGGCGTTTATCATCTAACATAGCTCTGAAATTGTCCCAACTCAACAGCATTCCAACAGAGGACTTGTTAACAATAGTGACGTTGAGAACTTGTTCGTCACACGTCGCCTTATCGCCATTGGACCAAGGTGAAATGTCCACGTCCGAGTGCTTAAACGCCAAAGTTCCTGGAACGGTACTGGAGTTGACGAGCTCTTCGATTAAATTCAAACACAACTTGGGATTGAAATGGAACAACATCTTTTTATAGATTGTCAAATTCTGCGTCTTGGGCCACAGCTGCTGCAAATTTTGATTGTCCTGAACAGTCAACGCGTATCTGGGAAAAATAAAATTAAGGAATTTAAAATATTGAAATATTCAGATAGGAAACTAGGCACTTACTCGTCGTCAAAATTTTTGCTCCCACTGGAATGTTTCGGTTCCGGTTTCCCGGTAATGTTCCTGAGACTCTTGAAGAAACTGAGCGACAAGAAGGGAAAGGAGCGCGTGATTTTGAGATTTCCTTTAATCACTTCGATGCTGCCGAGACTCCTTTCCAGTTCCTGGATGATGTTGTCGCCTCCTTTGATCTGCATTTCCAGGTCGCCATCGATTGTTGTGCATCCGCGCAACTTTTGGACCGTTTCGATGTTGCTAACAAACAATCCCTTGCACACCTTGGGACAAGGACCTGATCGAAATTGGAAAATGGAGAAATTGAGGCAAATTTCCAGTCAATAAATCAATCGAGAAATTTACCTTGACAGGGAACGCAGGTAAAATAATGTAGAGTATCATTGTGATTTATTTTTTTTTCCTGAAAGCCTGGCGGACATTCCTGGATTAAAATGAATGGTCATTAAACAATTAATCAATCAATTCGGTGCAATGGTTTAATGCATCACAAGAATTCACAGACGGAAATTCCATTACTTACCAAGATGCATTCCCCCGACTCAGCAAAGACCTTCCAATTCTTTTTGACGTACGGATATTCCTGGACAGATTGGCGTGGGGGTAGCATGGTGATGCACTCGACGTCGGTGACGCATCGCCGCTTCATAAACTAAACACAAGGCAAGAAGAAAAGAAGAAAATATTTTCAAATGAAAGTGGCGACGATTGGATTCCCTTCCAAACTGGTCGACGTGCACAGGAAAGAGCAGCTCGTGTGTGTTTGATGGTTTGAATGTAATTGAATAGGAACAGATAGTTAAACAACCAATTGGCGACGGCGGATCAAGTGCGCCCGCTCCGCAATTCGAAACTAGAACACGTCCAATGAACGAGGCCAAGAGAGAAAGTTTCCTGCAAGATGTGGAGGTGAAAAATTCTTACCAAGTAATGGCCAGGAGGACAGACGGATCGGCATTCGCCGTTGTGGATGACGTGTTTGCAAACGTCGCACTGGTTGCTCTGACCGCCACTGCACCCACCGGCGCACTCCTCGTGACAGCAGCGCATTTCGGACGGACGCCCAACTTCTGTTGTCGTCACGCTGCACGCTCCACTGACGCATTGGTCGCACACTATCAACGATTGTTAAAAATTGAATGGAATATTACAGATATTTGTTAGGCGATTAATTGACCTTTCTGGCACTCGTCGTTGTTCCAACAAAGTTTCTGGCCATCTCCACCGGCTGGGCAACGATCCTGGCATTTTGGGCATTCACTGATCTTTTTATTATCCTATAAACAGAAAGAATGGAATAACAATTTTTTATCAGATTACAACAAACTGACGTACTAACCTGAATTGAATGATAAAGGCGACCGGAATAACTAATTCGATCCCAATCGATCGATTCCACGTAGCAGAGATTTGGATTTTTCTCAATGAGGACGGACCCGCGCTGCAGTTCCGCCAACGATTTCAGTCCAATTTCCTGTTGGGTGAATCCGAGAATCGACCAAATGTTAAAACAAAGAGATCGACACGACATATTAACAAGAAACCCCAAAGAAAAAGAACGTACCTGTAGTTGCATGAGTTCATAAACGACGAATGAGAAATCGAAAAGGAGATGCTGGCCGCGGATGACGGCCAAATTGGGAAACAGTTGGCCGATGGAGCGTAGGCCTAAGACGCGGTAAAAGAGCAAATAGCCCGTGATTTCCCGCAAGGCCGGGAAGCTGCGGTTATTCAAGTCGCTGGCAAAGTCCAAATTTTCCATCAAAACAATGAGAAGGTTGCCTTCAACCACTCGGCAGCCCTCCAATTGCGTAAATTGTTGGGGGCCATTTCTAACTTCTATACTGCGACAAACTGGTTGAATCAAGAAATAAATCAACAAAATTAAATTCCGGTGGAAAGTATTGTGCCCAGCATAACATTGAATGGATAAAAACGTGTCGTCAAATACTTACTCTCTGTCTCTCGAAGAGGCTGATAGGCGTCGATGGACGAACTCAGAGGAGCGAGTATAAATGGGTCTCTAGTTCCTAAGTTCCCGGCTCTAGCTCTAGTTCTTAATCTTAAGGGTAATTGATGCATTGATGCTTCAATCACTTTAAAAAGGACCAAGAAAATGATCAAATTGGCAAAGGAATTGTGAAAAGCAATTCTTAATTCCGCAGACATTCTAGAATTAAATGTGCCAAGTGGTGTAACATTTGGTATTTACTGGCCACCCTCTAGAAAATACTTCACGGCAGTAATGAATGAGGTTCCTGCCACAACTGGTGGTTCTTCCTACCAGCCAAGGTTATTATATTGAGTCGTGGAATCAATCAAGACAGGGGATATTCATGCAAATAAGTGCCAAATATCAGATGGCTGCTTCACAGTCTCTGATTTCAACTGGACTGTTGTAAACAAGTCGATGATGTAGACTTTGCCCGAAAAACATGGGAAAACCAAGTGCCTTTGTGCATTGGACTTGAATTTCATTTGACTTAGACGTAGTCAGTTGCATCGATCAGCATTTCCGTAAATTGATTTGCTTCTCTTTCTAAGAAATAAAATAATCAAGAAAAAAACATACCATTGCTCTATGCTCTTCTGGCTGGCAACTGGAACCAGAGATATTCTATCTCTACACGAGTTTGAAACTTTGAACTACTCAGCGGTCCGAATCATCCGATCATCGACCGCTCGGAGTTCCAAAAACAAACAAATGTTGCCGCTTTGCAATAATAAATAACCACTGCGCAATGTTGACATAAAGTGGTTGTGAAATTTCAATTTCTGCTTTCACGAAACCATGGCAACGCTTTAAATAGAGTTTTAATTTAAATTTATTTTTACCACCAACTTTATAGGCTTTTCCACTTTATTGGAGGAGGCGTGAGCACATGCGGTCGCAAGAACTTGGCCGCCATTACCCATTACACTCCCGATACACAACCGACCACGAAGCACTTCTCAGGGGGATTTGTGTTTTCTTTTTCTAAAAGGGTGAAAGTGCTTTTACCGTGTAGGGAAACAGCAAAGAGGCGGGAATAACGACCGTGAGTATAGCCATGCACTCGTTTTACTTCCACTTGCATGACGGTTGATTGCCACGTTGCTTATGCACACAGTCAAATCGAGACAAAGTCCGTGCACAGGTATAAATATTCAAAGTTAAAGTTTCTCACATGTCGGTTGAACATTTAGAGCCCACGTGAACTTCTAACCGCGTTCGTCCATGGATTTCTAGTTCAAACTTATTTTTAACAAAAGATCTTCGGTCCTTATTACCGGCAACTGTTTGCTGGCCAGTTTGATATTAAATTCGGTTATCTGGGGCAGGGAAAAATAGTTCGGATGCATAAATGGAAAGACGGTTGCGTGCTAAAAAGTTATAGCGTGCAGATACTGCCGTGCCGAGTGTATTATTACTTTTAGTATCTTGCCACCGTACACCTTTGCTAGATTTTGCAGGCGGATAGAACATTTATGTGTAGGCCTTACATCTTTTCTTCTTTTATTGGAAGCTAAACCTGAGGTGGGACTTTGTGGGTAAACTATTTACAACTGTTTCTGCCCTTAATCAATTAACTTAAGCTCCTGCTTTTAATTAATTTCTTCGTCTTCGTCCCCTTCAACACTGTTAGACTCGACATTTTCTGTCGTTCTTTGACTTATTCGTTTGATTAACGAATCTTTTTCGTCGGGGTCCGATATCAGCCGATATTGAATGGGCTCGTAATCTGATACTTCCGGATCGATTTCGATTACGGGAGAATTATCGTCAGGAATGCCAATCAAATCCTCCAAATTCAACCCTTCGATTTGTTCTTCTAGTTCATCTTCGTCGCGTGCTGGTTTAATTATCACCTTCCTGGAAAATGAAACAAGAAAACTATTTTAAAAATCTGATTGTCTTTGCAAATTCATAATTATAAATACTTTGGTTCGACTTCGGCGATGAGAGTTTTCAGTTTGTGTTCGAACCAATCCGACAAACTTAAATAATCGACGTAAGTGGGGAACCATAAAATGAGGCAATCTTTCTTATCGACTTGAACGGCTGATCTGGCGACAATTTCCAAATTTCGTTCGACAAATCCCTCCATCAATTTATCTATGATTAACGGATACGATCCTTGCAACGTCAACCCATCAAGCTCCCACCAGTTATCCGGCGCAGTCGTCAATAAAGCATCTGTTCGAAAATTTAGAAAAACAATTACTCAACTATTTGAATGGAGAAAATGGATTCAACTTGCTGTTGTAATTCTCGTTTTCAGGTTTAACGACTGGCAAGTCGATACTGTCCCATGAAATCTATTTTAAAAAGAAGTAGTATTTTAAACAAAACACTCAACTGTTTAATAAAATATCTAATTACCGTAACCCGTTGGCGGGTTCCTTCCAGCACTTCCTTCTCTGTTTGTAATTCCTGGAACAATGTTTTCCGGATGAGTGGGGCGTTAGCGCCTCTGATCAGCACAACTGGTTCGCCACCCTTATTTTAAAATAATAATCCGTTATTCCATGGAAAATTTGAATCAAATTAAATGATCAACTTACGGCCAAAAATAGCCAAGTTGGTTCGCTGCGGCCTCTAAACTTTTCCAGTTGGCTAATGCAATCCGCTTTTGCCTGCGAGGAGATTAAAGTTTCAGACTCTGCACGCCATCGAGTAATAAAAGATGAAACTTACCAAGGCGCAATGAAGGAAATCATCGCCCAAGAGAAGTTTAATCTCTTTCAAATGGGTGGCCATGGCCGTGCACGGCCCGCACCACTCGGAGTAGACGTCCACCACTGGGTGTTCATTTTAGGAAGGTGAAACTTTTATTTATTGCTATTAATAAAACCTGCAATTTTGAATCAATTAAGTTACCGATAAGGCCTTGAAGTTTGGTGAGTTCCTCCCATTTCTCATCGGATGCGACTTCAATTTGCCAAATTAAATGGTCCACTTTCCTCTCCCATTCGGCCATCTTCTTCGGGACGAATGCGCTCATATCGGCCATGATGACGACAAATAAAATCACAACAATTTAAATGAATATAAAAATACTACGGACACACATCCATTGAGCGTCACAACGACTGAACGAAATGACATGATTTCCTTCCGGTTTTTATACCATTTCTTCCAGTCCTATAAACTCCTCAAGTTAAAAGAAACAAAAGGCAAAGAAGTAATCGGGTCCGTCCTACCAACATGCGCTGTATCCCAATTTAAGTTTTAGAAACCACGTACTCCATTCATCCAAGAATTTGATTTTTCAAATTTTAAATACGTACCTCGTTTGTGTAGAACGCTGCATTCCCGCTCGCTCACGCACTCGTCTAGTTGACTCTGTTAAACCCCGGGCGGTTGATTGCATTTCTGATACTCGGGTTACTACCAAAACAATGTCGACGGAATGGGGAGAGTCGGATAGGACAGTATGACCCATCACGAAAAACTGGTCAACTTCTCGATTGACTTTTTTGTTTTGTTTCTTAAATCGAAAGAAAACGGATGACGATTGCGTGACACGGTACGACTAAATCACACAACACTCGCTTGCTAAGCACAATTATCAAACTTTTTCGTTTTTCCCTTTGGGATGCGCCATTTAACGATTGTCTAATCGATGGCGCAATACAAATACTAAAAAATAAATAAAAAATGTTATTTACATAAACCGCTCCGCTTGGCGATAACAAAAAAAAGAATATTATTTGGCAATTGGATCCGGTTAAATATGACCGTGAAAAAATGGACAGAAAAAAACCCTCAAAAGTGGACACAGCTGCGGTATCCCGTGTGGAGATGTATCGATTGTTGTTTGACACCCCATTGCGACACTGTTGTACAAACATTTCCGTAGTTGTTTGTACAGCTGCGCACACGGGGTAATAAAAGAAAAGCAATAAAATAAGAAACATGAGCTCACCGATGACGTCACAATAGTAAACAAACCAACGAGTCAATAATGTAAAGTTCAAAATTCTATTCATTCCTTAAGAGTATTTGTAAAACGTAATTGTATAGAGTTTAAAAAAAAAGAGAGAAGTTTAATATTGGCCGAATAAAGAAGCCATATTCGATGACTAGAGAGGGAAGATTTTTTTAATATTATAATTTAAAAAGTGTCTTTTGTCGGTTGTCTTAGATTCGCAATTTTGTTCACAACGTTTGGAATGGTGAAATAGTTGGCAAACGAATTCAAGGCTGCGAGAGATTTCTTTCATAGTCTAACTGGGGTTTGTTTAGCTTTCACTGGGCTCACATTCTAGAACTAGAACGTGAGGATTTCCTACCGGACGGCGATATGGGCGCGGGAGAATGGGAAGGGTCGTGATTGTAGCCGTTGAGTGCTTTGTCGATCGTAGAATGGGGCAACTGGTAGTTAAACTCGGCTTTGGCAAGCCGCAAACACTCTTCTAGGGTCGATATGAAGGTGTCGCAAGTGGCCGAGAGCAAGTGCGTGGATTCGTCCAGTTTCTATACACAACAAAAGATATATTTGTGAGACACGTTCAACTGTATCGATTGGGATAAAATACTTCAACATCTGGAGGTGCTTGTGTAGCTGCATCTTTCACAGAATGAACTTGCTGCATCAATAAATCACAGTAGAGCCTCAATTCACTTCGTTTGGATTTCAAACTGTCTCTTTCTTCGGGAACTGAAATATATACTGGAGGTGAGAAAAGATTGGCATTAGACAAATTCGAGAACTATTGGTTTTTGAAATATTCACCTGGTTCACTGTATGTATCTTTTGTTGTGAGGCCTTCACAGGCTTTGGCACTGCCAAGTGCTACCAGCCACTGCTGCCTTTCTTGTGATGTGGAAGCCCTAAGGTAGAAGTGCTGTTCCCCAGGAACAGTAACATCGAGACGAAGAGGATCTGCTTGACTCACTGTAAAAGATTGGAACTAAAGTTAGTTTCTTCAACGATAATACATATAAAGCATTGTTGTTCACCTGAGATTTCACAAGCAGTGATTTTTAGCGAACCTTTGCAACCCTGATTAACTTCTTCCTGAGATTTGTAGTAGACCAGGACTCCATCGTCCAGCACAAACCAGCGTGGTTGCCAGCCTGGAATCAATAAATGGCACGAAATCACACACAAGCAGCAACTAACACATCCAGGCAAGTGTTGATATCACAGTCACACGACAAAGAGTAACAAAGGCTTCCAAAATCGGCCGAATTGGAGCTGAAGCCATGGCAACAAACACTCACAAGAGTGCTAGAGTCAGGCGTTGACGTCGTAAACTAAAGTAATAGAGTCTGTAATAGTACGAACCTGTCCAATAATTTGTCCATTTCCACAGGACTCCCTCCATGTCTGACTTCAATTTCCGTGCTGAATCTTTGCTGATGTGGCGCTATATAAACCAGAGCCTATATAGATGTACTTGTTTGCAAGTGACACGTATTGAAAAATGCCCCGAGCAATGTTGTGTTTTTCACTCGTTGTTTACGTCGGCAGCTGCAGGCCGAGATATGCCCGTTGCCCTGTATTTCAAATGCACCTTTTGTTTTCCTTCTCGTTTTACATCAAGGACCCATAATTCACGTTTCAGATAACGTCAACGACGAGGAAAGATAGCGGCACGATTAATGTCAATGAAATTGCTATCAAATTTCCAAGTTTTCGAGCTGGTAATCGATTATTAAGCAGAACGATACGAGATGGCGCGCAAGTTCTTCGATTTAAAACAAAAACAAATTCATTAACGATCAAAATAAGGAAAATATCATCAAGAATCCTCGTATATTGATGACATAATAGTTCAAAGATCAAATAAGCAATTAAAATTAGGCGGCGTAATCTTTTATTCTCGGAAATGGTCGACGGATCGATGAAAACGATTACTTAAAGGAAGCGAGAATAAAAGAAGTTGGTACTACGATTGTCGCAGCTAGGCTAAATCGTCGCAACGCGTAACCAACAGCAACGAATCAACATATCTTCGTTCGTTACCTACCAGATCAACCAAACCCTTCTTTTTAAGACTCGAGCACAAGAAAGCGGGCCGGAAAGTCATTCACACTAAAAAGGTACACACACAGCACAATTCCTTGTTATCCGTTTGATTAATCACAGTCTCTTACATTCAAGGTACTTCCATTTCTCTTTTCTTTTTCGCACAGCTCGTTATCTAACGATCAAAAAGGTAATAAAGCCAAATTTATAGCAGAAATAGACATGACGGGCTCCTCCCAAGTAGATTCGTGTCACCTATATATAGCGAAAACATTGCAGGTGTAATAAGACGCATCGCATAGCTAATTACTTTCACAGTGAGTTTCTAAGGTTGTAGTACATGTACGTGCGTTCGTGTGTGACCATGTTTTCATGTGCCTGCGGATAGCGACTGCGCTGATTTTCTTTGTAACCTCACACTTGTTCTCGATGGCTGAGAATTATTATAGGCGCCCACCACCTACAGTATATATACGCTGTATATAATAAAAACGTGAGGGAAATGAGAAGCTCAGTCTACCACCGACCGGCTCCTCTTTCTAGTCAAATGTCGCTCCTGTGAAATTTCAAATATTTAGATTTAATTTTGTGTACTTAAACTATAATAATCATCATGGCGGGTAATTTGTTAGCAAGGAAAATGGCAGCCGGAAAGAAAAGAGTGGATCATGTCGCCTGGCAAATCGAAGTGGCCAATAATGAAGAATGGGAAGAACTCACCAAACTTCAAGGACTAGTCGGTAAATTTTTAAAAAAATTGTTCGTCTCAAAATTTTATCCGCACCATCTAAAAGTTAATTTTCCTATCCGGAAGTGGTGGACGTCTACTCCGAGTGGTGCGGTCCGTGCACGGCCATGGCCAGCCATTTGAAAGAGATTAAATTACAATTAGGGGACGATTTCCTTCATTGCGCCCTGGTAAGTTCATCATCATTATTACTCGATTGCGTGCGTATCCAGCTGATAATATAATTAACTCGACTTTAAGGCTAAAGCGGATTGTATCAGCCAACTCGGCAGGTTCAGGGGTCGCAGCGAACCCACTTGGCTTTTTGTGGCTGTAAGTGGATCAAAATTATTTTAAAACGCAAATTCTAGATAAAATTACTGGCTAATTTGTCTAAAAGGGTGGTGAACCTGTAGCGTTAATCAGAGGCGCTAATGCTCCGCTCATCCGCAAAACTTTATTGGCGGAATTACAAACAGAAAAGGAAGTTATAGAAGGAACTCGCCAACGGATGACGGTAGTTGATTATCTAAAAATTTTAATTTACAATTTAAATTGCAATATAATTATCTAAACAGATGGCGTGGGATAGTTTCGACCTGCCCAACAGTAATCCCGAGACCGAAGAAACCAACCGTAAGTCCAACAACTATTTACAATTAAATAATATCAATAATTAATTCTTTTGCGTTAATAAAAGACAAGGAAATTGAATTGACGACTGCGCCGGATAACTGGCTGGAGCTGGACGGATTGACTTTGAAAGGATCGTATCAATTGATCATCGATAAACTGATGGAAGCATTGGCAGAAAAGAATATGGAAATATCCGCCAGATCGTCTGTCCGTCTCCACAAAAAAGATTGTCTCATTTTGTGGTTCCCGTCGTCGGTGGAGGATGAAACCCTGGCCGAATGGTTCGATGTTACCATCAAAAGTCTCATCGCCGAAGTGGAACCAAAGTATTTTCTAAATTTTGTCTCTTATAATTAAAAGTAATTGATTCATTCATTCCTTTTTTAAAATTGAAGAATTGTCAAGGAAGAAGAGAACGAAGATGAATTGGTGGAGAAGATTGAAGGAATAGAATTGGAGGAAAAACCTGATAATTCGGATGAAAACGCAGCCGCTGAAGTCACCGATGAAGAATCTGATTATCAACCGATCGAATTCCACCTGATATCGGACCCAGACGAAAAAGAAGCGCTAATCAAACAATTGGAAAAGGAATCAGCAGAGGAAGGAGGAGAAGAAGAACAAGTTGAAAGTGAAACAGTTGAAGAAGCTGCCGAAGAAGAAGAGGAGAAACAACCGGAAGAACCGGAAGAAGTGCCCGTTGAAAATGCGGAAGAGAATGCAGATGCAATCGAAGAAGTTGCTGAAACCGTTGCCGAACCAGTCGAATCGACCTAGTCTCGACATATCCCCCCCATAATAAAACGTCACCTTCAGTCGTAGATGTAAAACATTCTACGTAGCCGCTTAATATGTACGGTATAACTGCTTATTGCGGACTATATCCAGGGCCACCAGCTATATATAGAGGGATAACGATCCGAGAGCTTCAACTACAAAGCACCGTTTAATCACGTTCGTTATACATCAATCATCAAAAAAGAAATTGAGCGCACGACGGGCAGTATGTACGGAACAAGTTGTGGAGTAAATGACATTCGGAGGAACAACACAATGGCGTGTGTGAGTGACAAGAACTCTATAAAAGCAGCACACAGTCGCATATACAAGAAAACTTTTGTATGCAACTCGCAGAAAGAAACTGCCCGCTTGGGAAATCTAAAGTGTACGGTGTGGCAAAGGGGAAAAAGTTAAACGAAAAAATAAACACACACACAGTCTCACGCGATGGTTTTAACTTATTTTATTCCTGGTGCGGGACACGCAACCGCGGTTATACCCACCCCATTGCTGTGTGCCATCCTTGATTTGTCCTTTAATCACTCGGTTTTCTTGACTTTCTTCGAAGGCCTTCTCAGTTTCAATGTCAAGAATATAATGGCCAGATTGAGAATCAAACTAACCGAATAGTTGGCCAACAATGGGGCGTCGAAACCGCGATCCAAAGTTGTAAAAATCCTCGCTGGGAAAAACAAACAAAAGAGATAAAAATCGAATTCTACAAGGGAATGAATCGTTTAAAACACTTACTGACGCAAGTGTAGACGGCAATGGACCAGGTTAAAACACTAACCGACTCTGAGTTTTGAGAGGCGTGCATAGTTCGAAGTTGAGCCAGTTTACTCGCCGCAGATATCGGAGTGCAAAGGCTCTTAATATTTTAAAAACAAATCGTTCAATTGTCTAATCTCTTTTTCTGACATTGTAAACAAATAATTTTACCATTAGCGTGACTAGTAGGGCGCCAGGAAACATTCCCGAGGTCAAGGCGTAAACGACGGCCGAATAGGCACCGAATGCGGCGAACCATTTCGTACCGATTTGATTACTGTAATGAAGGACAAGTGCCAAAAGGAGGAGATCCTGACCGACCAGAAATGGATACTCCAAATAAGATGAAAGTGCGTAACCGCTAGATACACTGTAGCACAGGCCAATAGTAAACCTACATGTGATACAATGACCTACTTAATTCTCTTCCGAGTTAAACGTGACGAGGTATACTATAATTATTCAGAGAAATCAATAGAAATAGACAGATGAAACACTTACGAAGTCAATTCCAGTAAAGTGCCGGGTAGACTCAGTCCAGTGGTGCTTTTGCTTTTCACGAGACTAATTATCTGCGGCACTTTTAAAACAATACACAGCACAATTGTTGAAATGTTGGCAAAGCCAATTGATAAAGAATACAAGTCAGTCATTTTTGAGAGTGACGTGGTTGATCGACTGATCTGATCAAAGTCCAGCAGAAGACTGACTATTTTTCAAAACTACTTTTGATGAGTTTACAGAGTTACATGACGTCTGGCAAATCAATCGAGATCATGCTGACCGACCCATTTTTCTTCTTTGTATTTTTAAATAATGGCAACGTTGTAGTGTTCGTCTGCTCGACTGTCAAACACATTTTCGTCGAGAAACATGGCCGCATCTTTAAAAACTTTGAGCGGCCTTGCTCAAAACAAAAGTTTGTTGAATTTTGGTGCTAGGCATGCCAACTTATTCGGCTATGGAATTATACGAAGCAACCACATCATCCAAAAGGAAAATCCAGAGGAAAAAATTGTCATGGCTGATAATGGAGACACAATTGTGTGCTGGCATCCCCAACAAAAGTAAGCATTTTCTATCATTTAAATTAATTTTGCTTTTTTGTATCACTTGATTCTTATTTGATTTGTCTAAAAATAAAAAAAACTGTCGTCCATTAATCCAATTTTTGTTCCCACAGATTCCCTTATGAATGTAGTCTTCCCATGCCAACAAAGACAATCGATGTAAACCAAGTTCTCAGGTCAGAACAAGAAGACATAGCAGAAATATTTCATTTCGAGAAGCCACAGCAGCAAAGGGAATATTTAATGAAGATGACCGCCACAACCAAACATCGTTGGTTCCCCAGGCTAGGAAAGAAATTTGGAAAGAAAAATAAGCCAGATCGCGAATTTTTGTAATGCATCGTGAAAAATGCGTGTAGTTAAGTAAAAAAAAATAAAAAAGACAAAACAATGAGAAAGTCTAAGGTTTTCGTTCCTCTTTGACTTTAATCGACACGATTACGCTTCGGCAGTTGGAGCTAGACAAGAGATAAATTTAAGAAAAAAGAAACAATTACAAACTAGATAAATCACATACAGTTTATAAAATCTTGATAAAAACTTACCAAATCTGAGAGACCGTCATTTGACTGACTTTCTTGCTGCCTTTGATCTTGCTGGTTCATTTCCCTTCGACTTGATTTCATGTTTCTATGCTGCGGAAATGACGGCATCAACTTGGAATCGCATGCTGCAATAAGCAATAAAACATCACATTAGAGCTATAACAATGTCAAGTAAAAGAGAAAAACCTACGTAGGGGTTGTTCTCTGAAGTAGGAGCTCTGGAGACACTCCTCAGCAGTGGCTCGTTTGGCTGGATCGTACATGAAAAGGAAATTTAGCAACCGGAGACCAGCTGGACTCAAGTACGGGAATTTGTTCTTGAGATTGTTGTACGGCTGTGACTTGAGGGTGAAATTCTGCAAAGCGGGCAGTTGGTCCATTTCAGGCCAAATAGCAGCATGGGGAGTCCCCAAGAGTTCGATAATCATATCCAACTGCTGAACTTCAGTTCGGCCGGGCAACAGAGGCTTGTGGAGCAGCAATTCTCCTGCATAATTAAAAATGAGCCTTCAGCGAAACAGGAAACGCATTTACAATAGGACACACGAACCGAGAATGCAACCAGCCGCCCAAATATCAATGGCTGTTGTGTGAGTTGGAGAATTGAGTAGAAGTTCTGGAGCTCGGTACCACAAAGTCACGACGCGAGGCGTCATCGGTTTAATTGGTTCACCGAATCGACGTGCCAGTCCAAAGTCGGCTAATGAAGAAAACGGTGAGTAGATCAATTCAGATAAGGAATTCCATTAAAATTTGATTTTACCAATTTTGACGCATCCTCGATCAGTCATTAAAAGATTGGAAACTTTCAGATCACGGTGGATGTAATAGTGCTTATGAAGGTACGCAAGTCCCTGGAAAACCTAAAGAGAAAAAGGAAATTTAGAAATTCTGAAAACCAAAAGACAAGAAAATAAATCTCATACTTGGAGACCAATGCATTTCACTTGAGCTTCAGTGAAAGGGTTTGGCATATTGTCAAGTATCGAAGCCAAATCCTGCTCGCAGTACTCCATGACTAGAAAAACACTACGCCAAATAAAACGGGAATCAAGATACAGTTGCCTATGAAATTTATTGATTATGTTTTACCTTTCAAGACTTCTGCCAACCACGACTTCTTTGATGGCCACAATATTTTCATGTTGGCAATTCAACAGCAAAGTAATTTCACGTATGGCGCTGAGTGGAAGTCCATCCTTTTCTCTTTCCATACGCATTTTCTTCAACGCGACAACTTCTCCATTTCGGGTATCCCTTGCTCTATCTAAAAATTAAAATACATTATCAAAATATTCATCTGAATGCTGTGTTATAAAGTTGATGTTCTTACAAACTATGCCATAGGTCCCTTCACCAATGCGGTTCAGCTTCTCAAATTCAGAGACAGATCTGCACTTGCCCAGCTAAACCATCAAACAAAGAAATTAGTGGTTAATGAAGTCACTCAATAAATTTCGAGTAAAGTCTTACGATATAATGAACAAGATGATAAAGCAATAGAAAAACATCATTTAGAGGACTAATACTAAGTGACTCAAGAGAACAGGATGTGTTGTAGTGCAACTATATCCAACGTTTGATTTCCTGTTGCATAGGTTTCATTACTCCTTAAAAGTTTCTATTTATTACTACTGTCAAACTATCCGGATGTGAGTCACGTTTACAGTCCTAAATAAACATGCAAATGTAAGGAACAAGTAATAATACATTATCTTTTTCCGGAATCGGCATGGGCTGACCGGTAAGGAAAGATGTCAGAACCCCCTTTTTGTTGACTGGAATGCTTGGATCCTGCATCATGGTTTACGATCGACTTGAATGTCTTTTCTACACAAATATAAAAAATTATATGTCACATAAATTGAATAGGGTACAAATCAATTCGTATAAATAAAATTACATAAAAAAAAGGTTGCTGCTTGAGGGGGAAAAAAACACGCGACAACAATAGTCATGCCTTCTGAGATTGCAGTGGCGGCAAATTCGCCGGGGTGACAGAAAGAGAATTTATTTTTAATGTTGATGCGATATTTTTAGATTGAACCAGAGTTGAAATGAAAATTTCATTAATATAATCCGAAATATAATCAAAGGAAAGGGAGAGATAAAAAGATAAAATGGTTAAATCAAGGTGAGAATTGGCAACCTAAACTGGGTATGTTGTATGTATTCGCTTAGACGGTGGCTGCTGTATCGTTCGCAGGAGAGTCAGAACGCCCCAATAAAACAATCCTTTTATTTTAAATATATCTCCTGCCATTGAGGAATTACAATTCGAAGGAGCAATTCGTTCCTTCCGCAGCTGAAGTCAGTCATTTTCTGTGGTACGTTTCAATTCTATTACAAGCTTGATGTCTATATTTTCTGTCGTCGGCTTTGTCCCCTTCAGGCTTTGTGTGTTTGCTTGGGTAAGAATGGGTTAAGAAACTCAGACACACAGAAAAAAAAAAAAACTAGAAATGGGTTTCCATTATTGTAGTCCCAGGATTGAAACTTGAGTTAGCAACACATTTTCCCATAGGGATTTCATGGGTTATTTAATAACTTTCCCAGTAAACATTTCTGTGTAATTGAGTGCTGTTATCTAATAATAAGTTAATGGATAAGATTGTACTTTGTCCATGAAAAGTTGGAAAGCTTCCAAAACCTTTATTTTGCCAATTCTTTTAATTTTGTTTGTTTGTTTTTATAGCAGATTGATCTGGAGATCTCATTACTACATCAGCTGCTCCATGTCCACATCTGGAGCAGGTCCGTCATCCAGCAATAGAGTCCAACACCAACAGGGCTCTAATAGCAGCAGTGGTCAGACTGAGGCTAACGGGAATACAACACCCTCACCTCCTCCTCAGTCCTCCACCAACCCTGCAGCCACAGCTACTCCACCTGTAAAAGAAGCCAAAGAAGCTAAACCTAACCCCAAGATGTCTAAAGCACTCAGCACGTCAGCCAAAAGGTATTTACTTGTTGCAGCATCCCAGTTTGACATTTCAATCTTCAACTTTTCATTTCTTGCGCAGAATACAGAAAGAGTTGGCAGAAATCACACTGGATCCCCCTCCAAACTGCAGGTATGCCACAAATTTGCAGTGATAATTCACAAGATAACAATCTAAACATTTTTGAAAAAATATTTCAGTGCTGGACCCAAAGGTGATAATTTGTATGAATGGGTTTCAACCATTCTGGGTCCTCCTGGATCAGTCTATGAGGGTGGAGTCTTTTTCCTTGACATTCACTTCTCTCCAGAGTATCCATTTAAACCACCCAAGGTAATTTGAGTTCACTCACCTCACAACATTCCTATGTCTTCTTTCTTTATTTAAGGACTGGGGTTTCTTTTCTTCGCAGGTAACATTTCGGACGAGAATCTATCATTGCAACATCAACAGCCAAGGTGTTATTTGCCTGGATATCCTCAAAGACAACTGGTCCCCAGCGTTGACCATCTCCAAAGTGTTGCTGTCAATTTGCTCGCTATTGACGGACTGCAACCCCGCCGATCCACTTGTCGGCAGCATCGCCACACAGTACTTGCAGAATCGAGAAGAACACGATCGTGTTGCCCGGCTCTGGACCAAGCGTTACGCCACGTGATTCTTTTTGTTTCTTTCCTAATTTTTTCATTTCTTTAAAAAAAAACTCCCCTTTGAAAAAAATCTGTCAAAATCCGCCACAACTCATGGAATTTTCTTTTCTTTTTTTACATAAAAAACAACATCCTCATTTGATTTGTTTTGGTTGTTTTCCTTATCATTTCTCCCCCCCCCCCCATCTAATTATTTTCGGCACACCTAGAGGATTTTTTCTTAAAGCTCTAGTCTGGTCCACATAAAACTTTTTTCTTTTAAAGTAAAAAAAGAAATTCCCTCCTATCCATTGAAAGACGCACATCTCGCTGTTTGGAATAAGGACTCTGTTTGGAAAAATTACGCAAAAAAAACAAAAAAAAAATTCTCAACGTCCCGTCGTAACTCCCGCCCGCTCCCCTTCCCCAACCCCACACCATTCTCGTGTCATAATTCGAAATTTCTTATTAATGGTTTTTTTGCCCTCTTGGAATTGCAGAGGTAGAAGAAAATACACGACTTTGTTTAAAATCCCACGAATTCAAATTTTTTAAATTGATGTAAAATTTCATTTGTATTGATATATCTACAACAATCATTGTATCAATTTTTTGTAAGAAACGCGAAAGAATATCTTGAGGGAAGGTTAAGGTAAATATGATACCGGGATGGAAACATGTTGAACGAAAAAGTTTTACGCAAAAATCACATCCCGACTATGACTTAAGTTCATCAAGAAAATTCCATTATTTTAGCCCATTTGACCGAGTTCGAATTCAAAAAGAGAACAATTAAAAATTCAATATAGATAATTTTATCTCTTCACCTGCTAAATGAACTAGACTCATTAATTAAGACACAACAAGAATTATAGAAGATATATCGAAGACAGGCGGATTCCCTCATGTTAAAACGTGCCCGTATTACATTTAACGAGCCTTCAAGTGCGGTTCAATTAGTGCTCCATTAACCCAATATCTTTCTCAGATGCTCAAAACAAAAACCAAAAAAAGTATAGCTGTTTTTAAACGGAATGATAACTGCCACGAATGGCCTTGGCCAAGAGACAAGCAAAGACAATACCAATCAATTGAATGAAGGCAATGCCAACCCCAATACCGGCAAACACACCTGCCTTGTGTTTGACTTGCTCGGCGAGCTCAGGGACGCATCCGACTGTCCAGAGTCGTTCGTCAGCGTCGGGACTCAAGATCATGTTGGATCCGCAGCCAACTGTGTACTCCTTGCAACAGCTGTCTGGGACATTGATGCCATGGCTGAAGGTTGTGTTTGCCCAGTCGCTGTAATTCTTGACACCACAGCAGTGAACCTGAAAATGTGATTTTAGAAAATGGGTTAACTCTCTAAAGTCCTTGTAAGCAAAAATGATAATCACATTACCTCATTCTGCATGATGTTCCATGTCTCTGTGACTCCCTCATGACCAGTGACATTGTACTGTTGCTGAGCTTTGTACATGTTTTCAGTCAAAGTGACATCCACATCATTTCGTAAAACATAGGCAGCAATACCCCCAGCAAGTTCACAGATGAAGATGACTGCAAGGAAGACTGAGAACTACACACACACAAGATTTCCAACTGTTAGTCAAACCACCATTTGCAATAATCAAATCAAGGTCACTCTTACTGTAATCATCATGCAGTTATTTTCTCTGACTGCACCACAGCATCCGAAAAAAGCCACCAGGAAGATGACCACACCAACAATGATGAAAAGCATGGGAGCAGATAGGAATTCATTTCCCAAGAAATCCAGATACGTGGAATAGAGTCCCTGAATAACAGCCGCCGTGATGATGAGCGTAATGCCCGAAACCTGAGATGAGAAAAGCAATAAAAAGATTATTAACACGATATAATAATATACGGGGGTGGTCGTCGACTGCAGACACGAGGATCCCAGACACAATTTACGACCCCCCTAACACAATAGAGAGGAGAATATCATCCACGCCACAAGATTGAACGCAACCCCACTACCGCAAAAGTAGTTAAACAAAAAAGGGAACATAAATAAAACTAAAAAAGAAGAAAACTGTATCCCCAAGAGAGAAAGGTAGTTGAAACAAGTTTTTCAAAAAGAGTTCGATGTGTTGACACGGTTGCCCGTGGCAGCAAATGGAAATTTGTCGAGCCATTCGTTTTTCTTTTCCCAGAAAAAGAAGTTATCACCCCCGTTATTCGAGGAAAAAAATATACGTAAGCCCCAAGTTTTATAGATTTCAAACCAGCCTGTGAACAAAAGAAAAGTCTGGCTCCATTTTTCCGTTGTTGCAATCCGTCTGCAACACCGTCATGCGTTAGAGCATCAGATAAAATGTCGAATAACACGAAACAAAAATTGGGCATTGCAACAATGGGGAAAAACCACGTTAACATTCAGACACGCCATGTAGCAAATGACGAGGGGCGTTTTTGGGGGAACTGATAAAAACTTGGGAAACATTTCTTTTTACTCACAGCGAACAGTAGATTGAAGATGAAGAGCAAATACTTGATGAATTTCATTCCAGTCTCCATTTTGAACTATACAATAGCAAATAAAACTTTGAAGTAAAACCAAAACCTAGCGAGTAGAGTTGGCTGTTGAATTCGAAGCGACAGGAAGATGGTGCAACTAATGTCCTTAGGATACGACGACTTCTCAACGACTGAAACGGTAAAATGTTGCGTCTCCACTATCAAGACGAATGGGTCGCAGCGCCTCTAGCGGCTAAATTTACAAATTGTGTACACGTAAAAGAAATAAAAAAAACTAAATAGATCCGATGGTGGAATAGCGACAACGACGTGAAAAGTACGTGAAAGAGGGAAATCCATATTGATTAGAAACATGGAAATGGTTTGTTGTCGTGCTCTGTATCCGCTTGTTCAGATCCGGGTACATTTTATTTATTCGATCCAAGACTTGTCTATAATAATAAGCGGCTTAGAGAGCTGAATGGAGCGGAAATTTATGCAAACGGATGGGGGCCACCACACACAGAAATGGTGACTCATTTTTATTTTTTAACCGTCTTTTATAGTTCCTTTCATCGCCACGTTGTTGGTGTATGCATGGAATGCCACCTGGATTCATCATCCGTGACGTCACGTTCATAATATCTTGCACAAATGCAAGAACGTACATTGCCACAAGTCGGCCCTGAGTTTTATTTTCCTGTCCTTCCCAAAAAATAAATAAAATAAAAAAAAGTACACGTTTTATATATTGATTGGACCTTCAGTTTTCTGTAATTCTTTATTGCGTCTGGCTGAGTTTCGGCAACCAATCTTACTCACATTTTCCCAGCAGGGCTAATAATACAATGTCACCGCGAAAGGTTTCGTATGAGAAATATTCAATCGATAAAATCGATGTCTCTTGTGTGTCGTGATGACAAAGTGGTCAAATGAATTGTCGCCAGCGTCATCGTATGCGTCCCGGGAAAAAAAAAGGGGAGGGAAAATCAGTGAAGAAATCCCGGATGTTGATCCTTCCCCACTTGCACACGCTGATTCACCAAAAAATTCTCTATTCCAAAGCTGACGCGCGTGTGTAAGTGAATCATCTTGGCTTTTATACCCTCATCATAGAAAAATCCCATCAGATAATGGCACTCAATCCCGCGATTATCGATCCCTCACTCAAACTCCCGTAAAAAGAAACACACGGGAAGGTAGTACAGCGTCGGAGGGCTAATAAAATGAACATCTGGAATCATTTCCACCCGTTAACTTCTTCCCAGTTTACTACTTATTCCAACTTTCGTCGGCTATACAGCGAAATCACCTTAAGAGTACACACACACACACACAGCTCAGCGTTAACGATTTTTGACTTAACTAAAAAACAAAAAATGGGCGCTGCAGCAGCTCTCTTGTTTGTAAAACAAAAGTCGAGTTTCGGACCCCGGTGGATGTGTTTAGAATCCCTATACACACTTAATAGGGTAGGGGAGAGCGTGCTGTGCCAAAAGAGTGACAGCTAGCTTCACTTCAAGTAGCAGGCAGGCGAGCTTGGGTATACACGCTTCTTGATTGCCTAATGGCCGCCCACATTTTTCTACTTTTTTCCATTTTAGATTACCAGCTCTTCAAGCATTTTTACACGACCCCTGGAAAAACAAACATGAAAGAACCTTTCATCAGAATGTCTTTTAAGTTTTTCGGCTATAATTAATTCATTCGTTGGATATACAAGGAAAGAATTCAAATCATTTACCCGATTTTTTTTTTTTGCTCTTGCCTGATGATGGTCCCCCCTTCTCGGATGATTAACTTTGGACTTTTGTGTAGGACGACACAATAGTTTTCTTTTTCTCTTTCAGTTACTTCTTTTACTTTTGCAGTTTTTTTTCTTTTTCTACGACTTTCATTATTTGATCTGACGTCAAGTTGGGGTACGTTTTTCCTCCTTTTCTCTCGTCCTTGTTGACGTTTCTAATCAGTTTCATCCAATAAGCAGCTGTACCGCCGCTGGCTCCAAACTGAAATTCATTTCAAGGAAAATCTAATAAAAATAAAGAAACATCATGAAATCTTATGGGGGACAATTCAAGAAACTACTTACACCTACACTTACGCCCGTTCTATCGTGTGTCAGGGTTATTGTTTGACTTTCACCTGTTCCGACTAAATAAAACACACGAATTATTATCGATCGACGAAACGGGCCAAGCAAGCAGCAGTTTACGCACGTTATTGCTATAAACCCCGAGGCTTTGTCTCTTTTTTTTTCCCTCTTTGCTCGGTCACGCGGCTAATCTTGGCCATCTCCCACCGGACGAACTTTCTCCTTCCTATCCACTTCCGCTTTTTTTCCCCTCCGGAGCCAACGGCACGAACCTAACCCCCTCTTGAATAATACACCAAAGGATAAAACCGTTCAACAGCCCAGCTCTTTGCATATCTTTAGATACACAAAATCGCGTGTCTACGAGTTATTTTGTACCTTCGCTCAGTCGTGGGTGGGAGGGACACCCAGTCAGTCATCATATCCCCGAGGGGAGGGCAAAGAGAGAGATAGAGAATCTTCTGCAATCAGCTCCGCTTTTCGTCCCCGTGATCCACTGTGTCAAGGCTCGTGCTTGTTCTATATTCCACTCGAAATAAAAAGAGAAAGAAAGTAAAACCTATCGGCGGCGGGAACTTGCTTTTTTCTTTTTTTTCTAACCCCCCGTCACGATTCGTTTTCCCGCTCCGTGCTGCTGTGTGGATCCAATCAGTTTGCGGACACAACAACTTGATTGCGAGACGATAGACTACTTTAGAGTGCCTTCGGACGGGCGGAATTGTATAGAGATAAATAGATATAGCCCTTAACTCCTCTGCTACGGTATCGATTGAGTCCCCGAGAAAAGATATAGAGACTCTGTGTGGATATATCAGATTAATTCCGCTCGATTCCGGTGATGGTTTATGGAGGAGAGATCCTGCGGCCTTTTTTCTAAAAACGGGATAACTTGGTTAGATGATAATGGCTGCATAGCATTTTAGATTATGTGTACTGTGTGTGTCGTGGATCCTTTTGCGTCCGTCCTGCCGAGGCTGGTATTTTTTGGGGTTCCATTTCACGTCGCATCTGATGCAATTGCACGCACGAACTTGCACACATCGTTCTCTTCACACACGTGCATGAGAAATAGGAAACCGGCATGGTTTTCCCGGTTGCATTTCGTGTTGGCCGAAAACAAGGATCTGAAAAAAGAAATAAAAAGTTCGGAGAGAGAGAGAGAGATGTCTGGAAACGCTGATAACGCCATCGCACGCCGGAAGATGTCTCAGTTTGATTCGCTTTGAGGAGCACGAACGGTCGTAATCAACATCAAGCTATAAAATCCATGGTGCGCATTTTCTCCAACAAACAAGTTTGGGGGGTCGATACTATCGATGGGCAAGCAATCGCTAATTGTGTTTGCACGCAACTAATTAGCTATAAAATGATTAGTGGTTGTTTTGCGTCGAAACGTAAAATGAATGGGAACTTCGGTAATGGATATCGGGGTATATCTGCGTTTTAGTAAAGCATAGTTTCAACAATTAAAATCAATTACTTATTAAAAATTTCAAATTCGTTGTCAGCAATTTCAACAATGCGAATCTGCAAATTCAATTGAAAACAAAACAGATATTTAAACAATTTGAGGATTTGCTATTTAAGTTAATAAATTTAGTATACACACCACGCTGTGGCTTGAAGAAATAACCAATTTATAAACTGGTTCCCCATTCGAAACTGCAGTTAGCCACGATAATCCGTAATAATCAGATTCTCCGACGAACACAGGGGTCCAAGTCTGAAATGTGAAATAATCGTATAAAACGTTAAGAAATTCTTAAATAAGAATTTAAGAAATGATATTTTTCTAGACGATTTGTCCTCTAGAACAATTACTTATTGAAGTTTCTCGTACCTCAGTAGACCAGATAATTATTTCGTTTTTAGAAGTTGACGCCAGAAATTTTCCATCGTGGGAGAACACGAGGAGAAGTACACAATCTGTATGTTTATCAAGAATGAGAGGCCTTTTTGTTTCTTCAAAGGGATTCCAGACGACGATCGAACCGCTGCTCAGTCCACTACCAAAACAAACTGACGTACATTTTTTGCAAATAAATAATTACAAGTTACTAACTAAGTAAAATTGAAATTGTTTGATGATTTCCTGGCCACGTCAATTTCGCCACTTGTTTTGTTATTCGGACGCCATGCAAAACAATAGCATTTCGGGTTAATCTTAAATGAGTGAAATACCTCTTCGCTATTCAAAGACCAAATCTACAAAAATATGAAGATTGAATTAATTAGAGAATAATTATTAGTTCAAGTTACAAGATTACGTTCAACTTGTTTGATGATACAGATGCCAAATATTGTGTGGCTTCATCCCAAAATAAATTCCTTATGATACTGTCCTTATTATTATTAGAAGAAAAAATTAAGACCCGAATAATAGAAACAATTCTCAATGGAAACTTACTTTGAGTTCAAATGTTGTAACAAGGAATGGTTCGATTTTGTCAATTTGAAAAATGTTGATTGTCCTATTGTCGAACCCCACAATGATTTGCTGATCATTCGTCCACGCCATATTAATAATAATTCCAGCACACATAATTGTGTGAAAAAGAGTTTTCTGTTTGTGTGAAGGATATGAATTCCAAAGTAACATTTGCTCCCGATCCTAAATGATAAATCAAAACAGCAAAGACAAAATATGAATGTAAGGCGGTAAGAGGAAATGAAAGAAATTTCAAAAATTATAGAAGCAGTTCCTTAAAAAGTTCCAGACGGAACACAATAGAAAGTTAGAGGTAAAACAACGCTCTCAAATGATAACTGATATGATGACTCCGGGAAAAAGATTGAAACTTACGCGATCATATGTAGCTAATAACTCGTGTTTAGAAGGAGACCAGTAGATTGCGATAACTTCTTCCAAATGCTGCGTCACTCGAAAGACGATTTCACCGACTGGATAGCTCCACACAGCGACGCAACCATCTTGGAATCCAGCTGCAACATGGTCTCCTTTATGCTTATTAAAAAAAAAAAAAAAAAAAAACGATCAAAAACAATGAAATTCATAATATTGAACAATAAATAGAGAACTTACATCCCATTGAAGCGCCGTAATTTTTTTAAGGTTTTGCCCCTCAAATTTCACTTCGGCTTCTTTCCAGCTCGAAAAAGGTACGGATTCCTTGGAAGCACTGAAAATAGTCAATCTATTGCATTTGCAACAAGCGAGAACGGGTAACGTTGGGTGAAAGCGGAAAAACACTTCTCCGTTGATTTCAGGCACCGACTTCAGAACTTCCTTGAATTCATCTTCGTTATAGAAATTTAGAATTAATAATTACATTAAATGACACAATATTTTTGTAAACGGTTTAAGAATATAAAGGAAACGCTAAACTTCTGAACAAATCTGCTGAAAATAGTGTTTTGGTAAGACTTGGTATACCACCATACACTGATGATGCGACAAATAGTATCGATGGAACTTACATGAAGGGAAATCTTTGAAATATGCAGCAGCAATACGCAAATACTGGGTTCCGGTTTGGGATGGTTCTCCTACCATATTCTTGATTGATTGGTAAGCATAGTGATTACTGCCTAATCCTAATCGTAAAAGAAAATCGTAACAAACAATTGAATAAAAAGCTGAAATAGAATACTAAATACTGTTTAAATTGACAGGTAGATTTTTTGCCATGTTGACAAGAATGGATGCGTTTACATTCCCAAAAGGATGTAAGCCTCGGGACAAATAATAAAAGAAAAGGCATCCAGCTGCAAACACGTCTCCGTAAACTGTAAAAGCAAACGCGATGTTTCTCCCACTTTGCCTTTTTGAGGTAGGTGAGCAAACGTCAGGTAACATCCAGTATTTCGGATGTAGGACACAATCATTTCCTGAGGATTGCAAACTTCCATCTAGATCACAATACATATTACGCATTGACTACGTAGATGTTTTTTATTTAACTTACGAAGGCAATCTGAAATCTTAATTAAAACCGACTGAGACCGAACAATCAGAATAGAACTAGGATTAAGTTGTCCATGGACGAGTCCTTTGTCATGTAAAAAGTTTAGTCCGTTGGATATTTGACAAAGGGTGTTTGGTTTGAATGGCATAGGTCCCGTGTATTGCTTATTACAATACTGTTCCAGGGTAGCGTCAAACCGCTCAAGAGCGAAATATCTGTTAAAAAATCTGTATTGGAAATGACTGGTTTCAATAAAAAGCAACAGAGAATTTTACCTCATGCGATCCACGTCCTCTTCATATCCAATAATGTTCAATACATTTTCATGATTCAAAGAATTTGCTAGATGTTGATCGACGATGTTTTTCCAGTCTAATTGGCAGTCCACTTTTTGAATTCTTCTCACCACAACTTCTTTCACTTGATCATTGTCGCGCCAATACCCGTGATGCAAGACGCCACACCAACTTGGAATCAATAGTAACTGTTTTTTGCAACACAACTTCTTCCCAGTAAAGCAATGTGTCTCTTCGATTCTTCCCTTTTTCAATTGTGGTTCCATGCATTCTTCATTGGCCATCTAAATTATAACAAACAAAAATAGTTAAATGGTTCTGGAAGATCTGCACTTCCATTGAGAAAAAAAAAATGAACTTGTTTCATAAAAAAAAAAAAAAGTCTTGCACACAAATTAGATTTAATTTGTGTGCGTATAGTTCCCACACTGATATTGTACAATCACAAAAATTCTGCGAACTAAATTACTGCAGCAAATTTAAATAAATAGAGCATAAGATTTGAAAGACAGACAATCCATTCTTGTAGCCTTAAAAACGGCAAACCTACAGCTACAACACTGACTGATCAGCTTTCAATGAGGAATCAGCAACTTGCTGTCCCGATTGATGATCCCTTATCAATCACACCTTTCACAAAATGTGATAAGCTTAATTTTAGTGTAAATGGTGTGAAGAGAAAGAGAAAACTTTTAGATGAGATCTGATTGGTGAATTAATTTTAAAAGATGGCAATATGTAGGCTATTATGTTAAAAATGTGCACTTGCTGTTTTCAACACAACTGCAATAACCATGAATATTCGTAAAATTATGAAGTTGAAAGATTAAATTACGATGATCACTGATGTTGGAATAACAATAAAATTAATTGATAAATATTTTGAAAAATTCTTCAACTGTTTCACGTGTTCACAAGTTAAAAACAAATAAGACAAAAGCGTCGTGGACGACGAGACGACGAACGGAGGGCGTCCCTAAACTGCGAAAGCGAAACGCGAAACGCGAAACGCCTAAAATGCGAAACAGCTGTGCGAAACGGACCCAAAAGTTGGGACCCTGTTTCGCATTTTAGTCTTTGGGTCCGTACTAAACTGCGAAATCGGTGTGAGCGAAACGTCGCAGCGTAAACGTCTTGGTAGCAGACGACAATGGACGCCGTCAACAAACAAATTGTTAAGAGTTTCAAATTTTCGAGACTTCGAGTTTCGCGCACCTTATGGCTGGTCCGCTGGTCTATTTGTGTGTTGACCATGAATACGAAATACCTTGAATGCAATATGCAATAGGTGTTTTTAATTAGAAGATTGGTATAACAAATTAATGGAACTTCTCGTTTCCATGTATCAGTATCAATCAGATTAACATTCTTAATTTTAAGGAAAGTTTAAGCTGATTAAATTTTAGCTTGATTTGGAACATGGTAGCTTTGATTTTTAGCTTGATATAAGGCACTCATACTGTTATGGCCGATTCTTTCTTTGTGCACGTACCTACTGGTTGATTTAAATTATTTAATGTAATGTATAATCCCTGGGCCATTACCTAATATTTTATTATTTAAAAATATCACCATAACGTGCTGCTCTATGTCTTTCATTGGTTTAATAATAGTAAAATGCGCATTAAAACATACAGGGATAGTGGCGAAGAAATCGAATTTGATTGCCCCCCTTCCTCCTTTAATGCCTCATCATATCGGGAGACAATGAAAAATGGCGGCAATCTCCGTCAATTTGGACCTCTGTGGAGAAAAGGAAAACTTTTTGTTTCGCAAGATGTTTCGCTCTTTAGTATGCCCTCCGGCATTTGGTCCCGCGAAACGGTCCAAAAATTTTGGTCCGTTTCGCACAACTTTTCCGCATTTTAGGCGTTTCGCGTTTCGCGTTTCGCTTTCGCAGTTTAGGGACGCCCACGAACGGACGAGGTCGAACAAGTTAATCAACTGAGCCATCTGGTGGATTTACAGCCACCTAGCGCCGATCGCTACGCGGGAGAAGATGGTCTTTTTCAAATCTTTTAGTAAGAAAAGAACTTGAACTTCCTTGACTTGAATTTCGATTAGAAGTATCAATAAAAGAATTCTTAAGATAGCCCACTAAACGAATGCCCGATTTTCCCATAGGTAACTTATTGATTGTTTCCTCAGTATCAATATAACAAAAAAAGAAAAGCAAAACAAGTAAAAACGTGCAAGCAATAACTAGCTGCCCAAATTCGAAATTATAATAAAGTATATTCAAATTAAATTTAACTAAACTTCTTCTGGTTTGAAATAACGGAACATGAAACGAAGGAAGTGTTTTTCAAAAAAAAAAAATCATACGTGAAAAAATTAACTGGATAATTTATCTGACCGCACATCTACAAGTAATTCCTCCTAAGCAGCGGTTATTCCATTTCAATAATAGCGAATTCAATAACGCGAACCTAGAATACAATAAAATTAATTCATTACGTGCTTCGCATAGAGAGGACAATTTGAACTGCAACAATACAAACAATGCTATACCTGGCCATCTTTAGAGTTAACGGCTAACTTATAAGCAGCATCGTCCGATGAATCGGTAGCCAGCCACGATAAACCAGTGGAATTTTTGTCACATTTCCCTGTGAATAGGGGTATCCAAGTCTGCAAGAAGAACAAAACAGACAAGATATGTAATTAACGAAGGTCGAAGATTAGACATTATTTGCACTAACAGGATAGCACTAGGGTCTATATCGATTAAGTAATTGAATAAGTGCAAGGTTTTTACCCTAGTGGACCAAATGATGAGTTCACTTTTCGAATCCACTGATGCCAAAAACCGTTCGTTGGGTGAAAATAAAATTGAAAAGACCGGTTCTGAATGTTTCATTAACATCCTATGCTTTCGGCCCTTTGCCAACGGATTCCAGATTACAATCGATCCATTCTCTAAGCCACTAAACAAATAAATGGACCATGGAATATTCGGTTAATCATACTGGGAAAATTATGGTAAAAAAATTGGGTTAAGTCTCAAATATGATTTCTTTACTCAATTTTCCTTAACTTCTTAACACCTAATTTTTAGCTCAATCAAACGCGATCTAACTTACTTACCAGGCTACAGTGAAATTTTCTGCAGAATTCCTAGCTGCCTCAATTCCATCGTCCGTGGTACCGTTCGAACGCCAAGCTAAACAGCAACAGTACGAAATGACGTTCAGCTCATACATAGCCTCTTTGATGGTTGTGTTGAATGACCAAATCTGTGAATATGAAACGAGTTTATCAGTAAATCACGAGAGCGATTGGCAACTGTACTACTTTGATCCATTTGTCATCGGAACAAGAAGCAAAATATAGCGTGGTGTCATTCCATATTAAATCAGTAACAGTATTCTAAAATCAATCAAAACCAAAAGAATTAAATAATAAAATGAAATCGTAAATAGTAAGAACTCACGCTGTGCTTGACTAGACAAGTTTTCGTTTGGTTTCCACCTATTTCAGATACTTGAATTGTTCCATCGACTAATCCCTGGGCGATGAGATTCTCAGATATCCACTTCACGCATTCGACATTTTTCCTGTGTTCGACTGTGGAGACATGATTTGTGTTTGAGCCAACGGCTGTCGAATTCCACAGCAAAACTACTTTCTGGCCCTGGATTGGAAATGGAGATTAATTAATTCAGCGAACAATTACCGACAAGACCTTTTTACATTTTCACGAGAAGCAAATATGTTTGATCGATATGGATTCCATTCTAGTTGATCGACCTGCTTCAAATGTTTCTTCATTTGAAAGAGGACTTTTCCACTCGGGTAGCTCCAGACGATCACAACACCGTCACTGTAGGCAGCGGCCAACTGATTACCTACATCCTTTTCGTTATTGAAGGTTTAAATAATCAACGCCACTCAGTTTTTAATATAAACTGAAAACAAGGTTTTACTTACATTCCATTCAAGAACTTTAATCTCCATCATACTGTGCCCTCGAAGTTTAACGGCATTTTCTCTCCAAGTCGAAAAGGGTGCAGCCCCACTAGTCCCCGTGAAAAATGTCACTTGATTCGACAGGAAGACGCAAGCGAGAAGCGGTTTTAATGGATGGAAACGGCTTATGAAATTCTTACTTCCCGGTACATATCTCAAAGTTTCTTTAAATTGTCCTGTAGTCGATCAAAATCATCCGTCTGAAACGTTTTTAGGGAAAAACCATATATATCTTACGTTCAACAGGTGCTGATGTAGGTGAAGTCTCGGGCAATGGCAAATCAGCTCTGAAAAAAAAAAAAAAAACTTGTTTCTGTTTGTATACAATGATTGTATTTCAAAAATTACACTAAGTTTAAATGTAACAAATAAAAGGGTGATACTTTTACCTATCATCTTCTAGATCCGAATCCGATAGTTCAACTACGGGAGGATCAAGTTTATTCCGAAGGGATTGGTACTCACGCTGAACTTCTTCCAGTTGCGCCATAATCTGTGATTTCTCTTTTTTAGTCGAGTTGCATTCATCTGACAAGGTTTGATTTTCCAGAGTCAATTTAGATTTTTGACTGGCCATGGCCATTAGTTGAAGCAAAAGATCTTGTTTTTCTTTCCCGAATCGTTTGCGGGTGTCCGCTAACAAACTTTTGAATCCTTTGGCCTGTTTTTCTTTAGATGCGGTCAGATTTTTAATTCGAATCTCCAGATCTGATAGTTTACGTTGGAGCGAATCGGCAAACTTGTTGGCTTCATTTCTGGCCAGAGTTAGCGCCTGAACCGAAACCGCCTTCAACGAAGTACGTTGTTTCTCGACTTCAAGTTCAAGTTTCAGATTGGCAACGGTGGCTTCCATTTGGATTTGGGTGTTGTCACTAGAACCGGGCATAATCGCCAAAGTGGGAACTTGTACTGACGGATCGTTCACTTTTGGACTTACACTAAATTGTTTGGCAATGACGGTACGTTCCTGCAGTTGATTCTGAAGACTTTGCTTCTCTTCCTCGTGCTTTTTGTGGTTCAATTCGACTTCGCGTTCCAAAACAAATATCTTCCACTGCAAGGATTCTGATCGCTCATTCGCTTCTTTTTTTTCTTTCGTTAATTCTTGCAAAGAGACAACCAGCTCCGATATCTTTTTTTTCTCGGCATCCAGTTCCTGCTGAAGATTGGTGATTGTACCTTCCAGCTTGCGTCGATCGTTATCACTGGAGCTCTTCAAATCAGACAAGGCTTTCAAAGACATCCTTTCAGTTTGTAGAGACGTGACGTCAATTGTTTGGAGTTCTCCGATTGTCCGTTGCAAAGTTGTTTCACGTTCCAGAAGCTGCTTCTCAAGATTGATTTTCTCCTTCTTAAGTGTTGCCTCATTCAAGTCTTTTTCATTTTTCAAAGCCAATAGTTTTTGACGGAAGGATTCCGCAAGCTCTTCAGTGTCCTGCAGAGTAACAGTGATTTCTATTGTTTTCTTTCTTTCGACGTCGAGATCATGTTTTAGATTAGCAGCGACTGCTTCCAGCTCACGTTTGCTACTCTCACTGGAACGTTGCAAATCGGAAATGGTCTGAACCATGACAAGTTGAGCTTCCGTTGATTTTTCCTTCTCAGCTTTGAGTAAACGTTCCAAAGCGACAATTTCAGGTACTGCAAAAAAAAAGAAATTATTACTGCGATTCAATAACCATCAAGAATTCAGACTAACATTTGACATTTTTGAATTGTGTAGCGGCAATGCGCAGAAACTGGGTCCCGTTTTGAGGAGGTTCCCCGATCATATCCTTGATCAATTCATAAGCAAAGTGGCCTTTATGTAATCCTGAAATATATCACAAAAGAGTTATATAAGATTATAAGAGAATCTACAAACATATTTATCTTACTATAAAGGTTAACTGGGTTATTTTCTGCCATGTTGTTTAAAATAGATTCCATGTCGCCAAATGGATGCAGTCCACGTTTTAGGAAATAAAAAAAAAGACAGCCAGCAGCAAATACGTCTCCGTAAACCGTAGCAGTCGATTTTATCAGCAAACGGCCGTCTTGATCTAAAATAGTTGACCAAGACCGCGGCAACATCCAATATTTCGGTTGACATAAACTTTTATTCGCGCCAATGGATTCACCGTCTAAAAGACAATAATAAACAGAAGAGTTTAATACAAATTTTGTTTTTCTGCAGAAGTAATAGAGCTTACAAAATCCGAAATCCGAGACCTTCATCATCAGTGGCTGAGAATCAAAAATCAAAATTGATTGAGGGTTTAGATTACCATGCGAAATCCCATTTTCGTGTAAATAATTTAGTCCGTTGGATATTTGACAAAGGGCGTTAGCTTCCAATGGCATAGGTCCCGTGTATTCCCCATTGCAATACTGTTCCAGAGTGGCGTCGAACCGTTCAAGAGCGAAATATCTGTTAAAACAAACCGTATTGTAGAAATAACTGGTTTAAATTGAGAATATAACAAAGGAGTTACCTCCAGCGATCCATGTCCTCCTCATATCCGATAATATTCAAAACATTTTCGTGGTTTAGAGAGTTTGCTAGATGTCGATCAATGATGTTTCTCCAGTTCTCTCGGCAGTCAGTTTTCTGAATTCTTCTCACCACAACTTCTTTCTCGTGTTCATTGTCTCGCCAATATCCGAGAAACAAGAAGCCACACCAACTTTGGCTCAAGAGTAATGGATTTTGGCAACGCAAATTCTTTCCGGTAAAGAGCATTTCCTTCTCAATTTTCACCTTTTTCAGTTGTAGCCCCGAATATTCTTCACTAGCCATCTGCATCATAAAATTCATAATAAATAAGAGCATGAATGAAATTGTTCTGATGCTTAACTTTTATGTTGATGGAAAAAATCAATAGATAGAATGTGTTAATGTAAATTAAGTGGGCAAGGTGATCACAAAATGATGATCTTGGAAAAGTATTATCAGTAAGTCAATAAAAAGAAATTTATAAAGCTAAGCTTTTAAGGTTCTAAAGCAGAATTTTAACCTACACTGTAGTCTAATCTTTTATAAAAAAAAGTAAACTAACGCTAAATGTGGGAATCAATTTCAATCCTAAAGGAATCAGAAACTTGATGTCCTGATTAATGATACCACAGCATGGATGGTATAGGAGTTACTCCTAAAGACCTAAACCATGCCACAGTCTGCGATGATACCTTACACCTAATATTAAATATTGCAAAGTAAGACTTTGAGAAATTTGAAGTTGTAACTTATATTACCTTAAAATCTTCACATAGAACTTTATTTAGTAATTAGTCGTGGGTTTACCGGTTTATTAGTTGCTGGTCTGTAGTCTGTACTGCTGCAGTAAGAACTGAAATTGAGGTTGTCTGCTAATAGCATTTACAGCGGTGGCGATTGGCACTAAACATTTTAATTGTTGACTTCTTCCGTGTCCTAAGTCCTGTACTCCTGTTCATATTCCATCAAAATCATCTGTATGATACATTTTTAGAAAAACCATATATATCTTACGTTCTACATTTGTGTTAATGTAGGTGAAGTCTCGGACAATGACAAATCAAATATGTTAAAAACCAATTTCCTTTGTGTATTCAAAGATTCTATTTCAAAAATTACACCACTTTATATGCAACAAATAAAAAGGTAATACTTTTACCTATCATCTTCTAGATCCGAATCTGACAGTTCAACCACAGGAGGATCAAGTTTATTCCGAAGGAATTGGTACTCACGCTCAACTTCTTCCAGGTGCGCCATTATCTGTAATTTCTCCTTTTTAGTCGAGTTGTAATCGTCTGTTAGTTCCGAAACTAACGATGACAGGATTTGAATTTCCAGAGTCATTTTGGATTTTTCACTGGCCATGACCATTTGTTGTCGCAAAAGATCTTGTTTTTCTTTCTCAAATCGTTTGCGGGTGTCCGCTAACAAATTTTTGGATTCTTTAGACTGGGCTGTGGGGTTTCCTTTAGATGTGGCAAAATTTTTAACTTGAATCTCCATGTCCGATAGTTTACGTTGGAGCGAATCCGCAAGCTTGTTGGCTTCATTTCTGGCCAGGGTTAGCGCTTGAACCGAAACCTCCTTCAACGAAGTCCGTTGTTTCTCGACTTTCAGTTCAAGTCTCAGATTAGCAACGATGGCTTCCATTTGGATATGGGTGTTGTCACTAGAACCGGCCATAACCGCCAAAGTAGGAACTTGTCTTGACGGATTGTTTTTTACTTTTGCTATCGCAGTATGTGTTTCGGCAATGACGGAACGATCCTGCAGTCGCTTCAAAAGACTACGCTTCTCTTTCTCGTGTTTTTTGCGGATCAATCCGACTTTCTTTTCCATAACTGATAGCTGCCGCTGTAAGGATTCTGAACGCTCATTTGCATCGGTTTTCTCTTTCGTTAATTCTTGCAAAGAGACAACCAGCTCCGATGTCTGTTTTTTCTCGGCATCCAGTTCCTGCTGAAGATTGGTGATTGTACCTTCCAGCTTGCGTCGATCGTTATCACTGGAGCTCTTCAAATCAGACAAGGCTTTAAAAGACATCCTTTCGGTTTGTAGAGACGTGACGTCAATTGTTTGGAGTTCTTCGATGGTCCGTTTCAAATTTGAATCACGTTCCAGGAGCTGCTTCTCAAGATTGATCTTCTCGTTCTTAAGTGTTGCCTCATTCAAGTCTTTTTCATTTTTCAAAGCCAATAGTTTTTGACGGAAGGATTCCGCAAGCTCTTCAGTGTCCTGCAGAGTAACAGAGATTTCCATTGTTTTCTTTCTTTCGACGTCGAGATCATGTTTTAGATTAGCAGCAACTGCTTCCAGCTCGCGTTTGCTACTCTCACTGGAACGGTGCAAATCGGAAATGGTCTGAACCATGGCAAGTTGAGCTTCCGTTGATTTTTCCTTCTCAGCTTTGAGTTCATTACACAAACGTTCCAAAGCGACAATTTCTGGTACTGCAAAAAATAATTAATTATTGCGATACAACAACCATCAAGAATTCACTTACATTTGACATTTTTGAATTGTGTAGTGGCAATACGCAGAAACTGGGTCCCATTTTGAGGAAATTCTCCGATCATATCCTTGATTAATTTATAGGCAAAGTTGCCTTCGTATAATCCTAAAATATATCGAAAGAGTTAAATAAGAATGTTTCCTTTATACAGACACAAGAGATCTACAAATATCCATCATACTATGAAGGTTAACTGGATTATTTTCTGCGATGTTGTTTAGAATCGATTCCGTGTCGCCAAATGGATGCAGTCCACGTTTTAGGAAATAAAAAAATAAGCAGCCAGCAGCGAATACGTCTCCGTAAACCGTAGCAGTCGATTTGATCAGTAAGCGGCCGTCTTGATCTAAAATAGTCGACCAAGACCGCGGCAACATCCAATATTTCGGATGACACAGACTTGTATTCGAACCAATGGATTCACCGTCTAAAAGACAATAATAAACAGAAGAGTTTAATACAAATTTTGTTTTTCTGCAGAAGTAATAGAGCTTACAAAATCCGAAATCCGAGACCTTCATCATCAATGGCTGAGAACCAAAAATCAAAATTGCTTGAGGGTTTAGATTACCATGTGAAATCCCATTATCGTGTAAATAATTTAGTCCGTTGGATATTTGAAAAAGGGCATTGGCTTTCAATGGCACAGGTCCCGTGTATTTCCCATTACAATACTGTTCCAGAGTGGCGTCGAACCGTTCAAGAGCAAAATATCTGTTAAAACAAACCGTATTGGAAATAACTGGTTTAAATTGAGAATATAATAAAGGAGTTACCTCCAGCGATCCATGTCCTCCTCATATCCGATAATATTCAAAACATTTTCGTGGTTTAGAGAATTTGCTAGATGTCGATCAATGATGTTTTTCCAGTTCTCTCGGCAGTCAGTTTTCTGAATTCTTCTCACCACAACTTCTCTCTCGTGTTCATTGTCTCGCCAATATCCGAGAAACAAGAAGCCACACCAACTTTGGCTCAGGAGTAATGGATTTTGGCAACGCACATTTTTTCCGGTAAAGAGCATTTCCTTCTCAATTTTCACCTTTTTCAGTTGTGGTCCCAAATATTCTTCACTGGCCATCTGCATCATAATGAATAAGCATGAATGAAATAATTCTGCTGCTTCAATTTTATGTTTACTGAAAAATGTCATCATACTTAATCAATTGATCAATTTTCACGTAAATTAATTGGGTATGATGGTCACCAAATGATGTTATTGTTTCAGTAGGAAAAGAATAATATTATCAAGACAATAAAAGGAAATGGTTCTAAAGCAGAATTTTAACCTTGAGTCTGTGGTCTTATCTTCCATAAACAAGTAAACTAACACTTAATGTGTGAATTAATTTCAAGGTAAGGAATCAGAAACGTGAGGTCCTGATTAATGATACCGCAGTCTGTGATTTTTTAAAAATATATGGCTAACTACTATATTTGTTGGATGGAGAAAAAAAAACTATTTGTTTGGCAGTGGAAAATAGCCATTGCATTTGTCAACAAGATAAGACTTGAGAAATCTGAATTTGTAAAAAACTTATATTACCTTAAAATCTTCAAATAGAACTTTATTTAGTACATAATTTCGTGGGTTTAGCTGGTTTATCTGCTGAGTGCTGATCTCTGTACTGCTGCAGTTCTAGGCGTTAACTGAAATTTAGGTCGTCTGCTGTGCTGATTCGATTAAAAGCGGTGGCGATTGGCACTTAACATTTGAATTGTGTTTTGTATGTTTTGTTTTTATTCCAAATTACAAAAGAAAAGAGCCCTGCATCCAAAGCGCGAAATAAATTAATCTAACTCCAACGTGGGTAGCAATCAGTACCTTTAATTTCGTGTGATCAACACTAACGCAACACCAATAGTCCAATAGCGAATACAAACGATCAAGACATGCGGACTGAACCCTAAAGCTCCTCGATCCTAACAAGTCATGTCTATGGGATTGTACCTCCTTACCCAATACTAATTGAGGTATTTATTCCATATGCATAGCAGAAAAAAATAAAGATTAAATTTTCTAGAAAGGCTCAGAATGCTGGCCGATGTTGTAATTCCGGTGAATTTTTTTTTCACGTCATACTGAAACTGCTGAAACCAATGTGGTTTTATTTTTATTTGTAAGTGATGTAACAAACATCTAGCCATACAAAATAAACTTCCACAAAGATGATTCAAGGATGGGCAGTTTTCTACAAGAGTCGACATTCTATGGCCTTTGTCAAACCAAAATGCGTCGTTCCAGGAAGTAATTTAATTTATTCCATCGACTCAGAACCCCTCTTCCCAATTCATTGATTAAAATCTTGGAACGGATTTCCAGACGTATTGGTGATGCCGGTGTGAAGACAAAAAAACGAATCCTGGACAATTCTTCCGCAGCCAGAAGAATTGGCAGATTTGTTTCTTAGATACGATTTAAAGCAATAAATATTTCCCATACCCATTAAGCTCTGATTAAAGTGAATTCCCACATAAGTTTCGAAATCCAAAAAAAGGTTTTATTTCGCTTAATCCATGTTACTGCTTCAAGCACATAAAAAGTAAAAACAGAAAACGTAGGAAAGGCTAGGTTAAATGGAAAGGGAGAGCGATTAATCAAACAATTTAAATAGCTCTTCACTTAAATGAGCACATTTACATGCTGTAGCGGCCTAACTCGGTCTACTGCCCCTAGACAAAAACAACTTTTCTCTTCATCATTCTCAATCTTCATGCTTCAGTAACAATCTTATAGACGGATCAAGAAAGTTTCACTTGCAACAACACCATTTTCGACAATCAACTCCGGAGCTTCGTTTAAAGCTCCTAAGATTAAGGAACTCAAATCCTCGCCAATTCCGGCCATTGTCACCACGGGAGAATCTTCAGACGCCTAAACGAAATCAATTTATTTATCAACAAACAATGAACTTTCTAAAATACAAGAAGTTGTGGATACCTTAAGTTTCTCCTTCTCCAGCAAATTTGAACCTTCACTATCGATGGAATCATTCACGTCACCTAAACAAATAAAAGTTCCATGGGACAATCGACAGGTTAAAATAACGATTATAGATTGAACTGTTAAAATGTAAAAAGCACTTTGACGGTTTACCTGATTCCCCTTTGTCGTCGACAACATCACGACAAATGCCATTGCTGACACTAATGTCCTGGGGTAATTGATGGCCATTGGAGTGTCCCTCACGCTTATTGGGAACCTCATTGGCTTGAACGACGTTGCTGTTTTCGTGAGATAGCCACCCGATATTGCGTAGATCAATGACACCTCGAATAAGGGAACGGATACGGTCGGAAATTTCGGCCTTGTTACCGATCACCATCAAATTGTTCAAGTAAGTAGTCATCATCTCCATGTTTTTCTAAATTACCAAAACAAAAAATTACACGTTATCCTGAGTTAAATTAGGGGGAAAAGGACCAACCGGGTTCGGGTTTGGTTTCTTGTTGGGAACCTCTAAATCTTTGCCGATGGAAATCAGAAGAAAGCAGAGGCACTCGAGCGCTTCTTCATCTCTATCTTGGCTCAACAACCAGACGATACACTCATGTACAAATCTCAGAGGAACCACTTTGATTTTATACAGTTCTCCCATAAACCTGAAAAAATTGCCCAATAAGTTTCGAAATATTACAATCACACAATCGTTGTACCTGATGTTTGCAAAAGCATATTTCCTTCGATTATTCTGCAATTCTATTAGTTCCATTTCCATTTCAGCCTTCTTTGCCTCCTAGAAAATTAAGATTGGTACAGAATTTTATGATCAAAAAGTTGAGCTTGTCGTTACCGTTTCTGCGCAATCAATTTCTTTCTTTTTATTCTCAACGTCGTACTGCCCGGTGCTTGTCTTATCAAACTCACTCAGGCAACGATCCATCAGCATTGATCGGAAGTTTGGCGTTTCAGTTGAATTCGAATCGCACTCTGCCTTCTTCAACGACAAAGATTGGCACGTTTTGGCGTACATCAACGAGAGATTGGGTTCTTCAAGAGCCTATTTAAAGTAAAATAATTAAATGATAGGACGACATCAGTTCAAATAAACCACCAAACCTTTTCATAAATCAATTGAGAGACTCGCAACAAACGTTCTTCAGTGTTGAGATTCAAAGCTTTGAATTTTGGCAATGTTCTCTCAAACGTTAAAGGAGTCAGTTCATTCAAAATCTTAACGACGTGCTTGAGGTACTCCTGCAATCCAACAACAGAAATGCAAAATCTTTAATGAGATAAAGAGTCATTAATTTCCCATTTACCTCTATACCGACTCCATCGGGAATATACATGTCTTTCTTTTCCCTCAACTTAAAACGGTTTTCGGGTTTGCGTAAGTTTTCTTCAGATCGTTTACGCACAATCCTATTCGACTTCAAAGGTTCTTTATTTGAAAATTTCTAAAAATATTAAACCAAGAATAAACGTGTGACACTTGGAAACTTTGAAAAAGTAGGGAAAAGAATAGTACCTTTGGCTGCGAAATTTTAGGAAAAATCAAGCGTTCTGGTGAATTATTGGAAACGTCCTCCTTTTCAAAATAAATGGTGCAAAAATTTACTCAGTAAAAAACGATATAAGCTAACTTTAGAAGAAGTAAAACAAAACCAAATTAAAAATACCTTTACCGGAGACCCACGGGTGATTTCTTCGTTGATCAATTTTTCAGGTAATATTTGGGATGCCGGGTTGTTTCGCAATTCCAAAAGAAAAACTCGGTCGTATATCTTTTTCCCCTCTGGACTCCATTGCTCTGTAATAAATCAATTTTTTCAGCACATAAAAAAAAAAAAAAAAAAAAAAATCACATTTTCAGACATACCTTGCGAGCTTAGATCCTGTACAACCTCAGTTGTTTGTCCTGTTGTTACCTATAATCAACAATGAGCGGTAATGTTACAATGTAGTTGATCTTCCAATATACAACATACAAAATTTTTATTTTCCTCCAGTGAATAAAGTTGTTTAGATTTTATTACCTCTGAGCTGAAGAGATATTGGCCGGTTTTCATGCTAGCCAAATGGAGATCGACATACCTACAATGCAATCAGTGTAAAATGAAAAGATTTGTTTAGTATTAAAAATTGTATACTTTTTCTTCGAAGCCATTTCTTCACTTAGCTCCCCAAACACAGAGCACACATCCAACAATGTCCTGGCAGAGGAGAAGGCCCCAAGAACAATCCTGCAGATAAATAATATGCTCACACTGCTATGTAATTTCAAAGAAAAAGATCGTTTTAATATTCACTTTTTATATTGGTTGAATGGGAATAAATTAAACGCTGTCTCCGCCCAGTTTATGAACTTAAGAACCACATTCTCCAAATGAATTCGGGCCTCAAGCAAATCAGAGACAGTCTGGTGTTGAAACGAAATAAATAGTACAGAAAATTACAAATTTTCACCAATTCACCTTAAAATCTTGTTACCTTCAGGGATTTCAGCTCTTCTTTTTTCAACCCAAGCCACTCCATGAGATCAAGCAAATAATCTAGGTCTTCTTTTCCTTTTTGAAGGATAAAACCTTGTTGAAGAGCGTACAATCGACCTAAAGAGGGAAAATAAGATGGATATTAACGCCGGAAGAAATACCATGCTTTCAAAATGCATACACCAGTAGCTAACAGCACAGTCTATCGATTCATAGTCGGAAGCAATATCCAGATACTGTTCCATTTTTTTCAAATTCGCTGGCAACGAGCCCAAAGAAAACGGAATCGCCATAATTGTGTTAAAATGTTTGAAATCAAGTATTTTTAGTTAAATCTAGGTAGAAAATGAGAGTGAGCTATGAACACCATTTGATGCCACGCGTTTGAGCGGTTTGAACAAAATGAAGCTGAAGAAGTGAAGAATTTTGTCACGAGCATAGGCAAGTGCCTAATGCCCTTAAGCGATAACAAGGGAGCACTCTGGCGGACAAGTGGTTGGTCTGGCCTGCAAATAGTTCTGAATTTTTTCACCAGAAATGAAATCGGATGATTTTACGCGGAAATTATTTTAAAAATTAACTTTCATGAAAATCAAAATTGTAACAAGGTTGGAATAAAATGATAAAAATATGTACTACTGATTCCATTTTTTAAAATCCTTTTTAAAATTTATTATTTATACGTCATTCATACAATGCAGATGCAGGTCAATACTTTATTTTCAGCACGAGTTCGGTAGCAAATAAATGGTAATCAATTTTTAAATATGTCAATCTGCGTTAGTTTGTCACTATAAATCGTTTAAAATTAAAGATAGAAAAGTACTTCCTAGAAGCAAATGCGGTGTCCTTAAGGTGTCCAGCATTCCAGCTGTATAAGAATGCGCTCATTAAAAATAAAAAGATCACGTCATAGGGCAAACATTGTTAATTTGATGAACATGATTACTTTACGAAAATCAATTCCGATACTAAAAGGAAAGCGAAAGCTATGATGAGGCTAATAGATTTGCTCGTCTTTCGTCATGGCCGGAAGTGGACGATCGCTCGTTGTGACACAATGAAATGTACGGATCGATAAAGTGGTCGGATGGTTGGTGAACGTCATGTCCGAATTCTTTCTTTTTAGCTGACTGGATCACCGGGACAAATGGACAAAAGTCCTTTTGATGTGATCTCAGACTATTCAGACATATGCTTGGGCTGTTCTATAATTGGAGAGATTTAATTACGTTTTGAGCAGCAGAAAGGCAAATGAGAGAACTAGGATAACTGGGTGAGATATTTAGTTTAGATGATAACTGACGAACTGTAATATGAATAAATCATTCAGAGTCGATTGACTATTGAAATTTCACGCCACAGACATGAAGGCAATCACTACAATGACCAGTTTACAAACAATGTGAAAGATAAAAGAAGTTAAAGAGACTCACCTGACGGTTACAAAATTTGTTATTCTTGAAAAAAATTTGAGACTTTTTGACGATTTTGACACAGGGTGCCCAATAAACTGTCCAATCGTGACTTTCTAAGTCATGAAAATAAAACTTAAGTCAAAGTATGACTAGAACGCCCCCTACCCGTGGTGGAAGAGATAATAGCGATCACTTGCCTGTTTGGTTGTTTCCCGTAATACATTTACCCTCACCTCCATTTACATTATATGAATAAATGTTGATGCTAAAGATTTACATTTACGAATTGTTACCTTAGGGAGAAATTATATCTGCTGCAATGTATTCCTTTCTCAAATAAGTTTTGTCATGAACAAACATGTAGGAATCTACTGAACGGTTATTTGACCAATAATATTGAAGCGATTCACCTTGTCCTGGACTTTCCCCCCATTGGCAAAGAGGATTCGGTACTTTGGTTCGTCTTTGAGGGTAGGTGATCCATCGGGTAAATTCAAAATCACGCGACTGTAGCAGATGGGTTAATGTGAAAATTGGGTGTGGGACGATGCCAAATGGCAACCAATAAGTGACAGCCAGGTCGGCATATTTGCGTATTTCCTATTGGACGAATCAGATCAATTTATTTGATCTGACGTACCGAATAATAAAATAAACACAGATGATGGACTGTGAGCAGAGTCAACTTCGTTCGACAAGTGTTCGGCAAATGTGCAGCACCTATAACCTAATAGAAAGAATAATGCTGTTTACATTGCAGCTATTTTGAAATACAACCCCTTCACCCGGAATTCCGTATTCACAGTTGGCAATGTTTGAGCACATTAATTGATTAGCGCGCACTTTCAGTAAGCGCTAAGGGGCGCACGAAGTACTTACATCCGGACCCAACGTCAACAAACGAAGTTAAAAAAATTACTGTCTGTTTTCAAGCCATTTGCCTTCACCTGTCACTCCGTGGTGTTGTGCATGATTTTAATTCGTGTTCTGGACAATCCCTCTAGAAAATCTTAAAAATTTGAAAATGTCGAAAGCCAATTGGTGGCCTATTCGATCCGCAAAGATCGATCATTATTGTCGGTGAGCTGTTGATGATCATCCCATTCTACACGTATAAACGACGTGCTAAGATCCAGTTAGCCAAGATCAGTTTGATATCAAACAGCAAGAGGAATTTATAGCTTTAAAACCAGGGCACTGCACCAAATCGATTATTTTTCCTATTTTGATGTTCCAAAGTGTGTGAAATAATATTTTTAAACCTACTAAAAATAGGGAGAACCAAATTTGAAACATCCATTAACAAACAAAAAAGAATATCACGATTTCCCTGGACCTTGTAAGGCCTTAATTTACGCACGTAGAAGATAATACACCAAAAAAAAACTCTAACGTACTTCAATTCGATTTGAGCAAATCGTATAATACCAACGGTGAAACGAAATAAATTTAATTGCGATCTTAGGCAAGTATGAACAACGGAATTTTACTAATGTGCTACTGGAAAGGGATAATTTGCGAAGGGCCGTGAACAAATAATTTGTTTGGTTCTTTAACGTTTAAGAAAAATGGGTCAGAAAAACGCGAAGAATGTTATAATTGAGGATGCGCGCAAAGCTTTACTCACATGTTGCTGCAAACAACATATCCATGGAGCGCCATAATTCCCAAGACGAAGGGGAGACGACGCCGCTATGGAGAAGAATCAGAATAATGCCTGTGATGAAATGGAAGTCAAAATAATGTTGCGGTTAGTTTAATAGAAAAAACTGAAAGCAAAAGGCAACCTTACAATTGAAATTTTGTTGTTTGTTGGAACATTTTTGAATTGTAAAAAGGACTTCCAGTTCGTAGTCAGTGCTGTTGCAAACATAGTGTCTTAGCAAGTTGGTCCAGCGTTCGAAAGTAATGTAGTTCATTTCCGAGTCATGTTCTGAATTAAATAAAGCGGAAATAAACCACACAACTCTAATTTGAAAAGAGAGAAAAGGGTAAAAGTTATCTTGCCTTCCATGGAACATTTAAAGAGTGCGTTGGTCAAGGTACGGATAAAATCGCAATTCACCTCAAAATTGTGTTTCTGTTAAAAATTTTGAATGATAACAATGATGATAAATGAGATAATTAATTTAAAAAAATGAAATCAAGACCTGGATCCATGTGTAGACTTCATTATCAGTCAATTGATTAGCATCTCTCAAGAACTTTTCCAGGCTACACTGGAAGTCGATGTTAACTTGGCAGGTAGGAACTGGGTTACTGTTAGGCATGCGTGCAAAGCCACTATCCTTTGGTAAAGAATCAAATTTGGAAAGAAATTCCAGTTCCTAATTTCAGCAACAAATTTAAGATTAATAAAAACAGGATTGATGAAACACATGCATTATAAGCTACCTTGTGATGATTGCGGAATGCGATCAGATCAACATCATGTGGCAGAACACTGATAAGGGATGCGTTCGAAAAGATAAACAATCTTTCAGCTTCGGCAACACCCTATACAACAATAGATGAATTTATAGTTCTCTTAATTACACTTATCACAAAATATTAAGAATAACAATTATCAACGGAAGAGCCGTACTGGCTAAAATTTTACCTGGACAAGTACTAATTCCTTCAGGACCGCAGCTACAAAATCGGCAGCCAAGGGCGAATTCAGTACCGACGACAACTGTGGAAGAAATTTCAAATTGATCACGCCTTCTTCAAACAGAGGCTCGACCAGTTCAACCGCTGATTCCCATAGTAACTTGGGGAAAATCACCATCCAATCTTCAGCCCCTTGGAGGAGTTCTGTAAATCTGAAAGAAGTCAATCTGGCTTTGAAAAGTCTTTCAACCACAAAAAAAAAATTCATTGGCAGAATTCAACTCACCCTTCTTTAAGGTCCGATGTGTTAAAAAGGTTTCTCTTAACCATTTCCTTGAACAAAGTGCTAGTCGCCCTACGTTCTTCTCTTCCAAGTTCATTCACGTGAAGCAAGCACTGGTTAATAAATCTGGCTACGGTTGATGGATGCAACCATTCCTTCACGCCAAGAACCGCATCCTGAAGAGAATTATTATAACACACATAAAAGAAGAATGCATTTACTGTACGTTTTACCTCGATGTTTTTATCATTGGTGAAAAATGTACATAGGAGGACGAGTGATTTTAGTGCAATTTCATCGTTCGTTAGAGTAAATTTGCCCAATGGTACATCTAAATATTCAAAGCAATCAAAGTTTTAGGCTTTTACATCGCAATTTTTCTAATGTTACCTTGAGAGATTTCTCGTGTTAACTGTGGCGATTCAAGACTTTCAAGTACGGGATCAGCAGCGGAGTTTTCATGGGATTGCTGACTAGATGAACAAACAGGGATATCTATTCGAAAACAAATAAATTTGAAAAAATGTTCAGAAGTGAAATTCTATCTGCTTTGAGACTGAAATAACATAAACATCATAGAAAATTTACACGCGGCATCATATCGCAGCACTATTTATCGACATTAAAACGCTGTTAAATACCAGATATCTGTGAGGGATGCGAATCTTGTTCGAGATGATCATCCTGGAGCGGGAAGAAAGCACTTTCTGAGGCTGCAAGCGTCACCGGTTCGTCTTTTTCAACATAGTCGCAATCTTCCAAGGATTCATCCACATTTTGTTGCTGTCTAGGTGAGTCACAAATATTCTGTTCCTGAATCGGGTAGCATTTGAACTGGGAATCTTGAGTTGCACCAGGATAGCTCTCGGTCGTTGGTTGGAACTCCCCGTTAGACGTTTCTCGCCTCAAAGAATCCAAGCATTTTAGATGTTGTTTCTTAAAGATCCAGTCGCGATTGCGTAAATTAATAACGTGTTCAATTCGGGAACGAAGACGGTCTGATATTTCGATTTTGGTAACAAGGGATTCCAAAACTTTGAATGCGATATTCAAAGTTGCCAGGATCTGCATTTAAAAAAATTTAAAAATGAGGAGAGAAGTATTAGAACAAGCATATTGGTCTACCGAGATAGCTGGGAACTCTTTCATTTCCACCCGATACTCTACTGCCTTGCCGACCGTAGCCAATAATATGCAAAGGCAGTCCAGCGACTCTTCGTCTTCGATTTCAGCTTTAGTCAATAGCCGACAAATACAATAATTCAAAAAGTCGCTTGAAGCAACGCGGTGTTTAAATAATTCACCGATAAACCTGGCAATAACAGTGTTATAGATTTTCAGAAAACTGCGCGCGGTTCAACATTTACGCTACCTTGTGATTCTTGTTGACTTATTCCACACTTGCTTCTTCGGAAAAAAAAAATAGTATTACGGATATGTTTTTATCAAATAGTACATTGAAATTCTTTTTACCGTTTCGGCGTTCTCAATTTCTTTCTTTTTTTCGACAACATCGACCGGGGAGTGTCTTTCCCGATCAAAATCTTTCTGGCACTGATCCAACAGCAGCGCACGGAAATTTGTTGTTTTAGCTGGGTTTAAAGCAGATGCAACTTTTCTATGCGACAAGGCAGCACAAATTTTTGCTAATAAAGGCAAGTAAACGGCATTTGCAACCAGAACCTAAAATTAAAATAGACAAATCAATTGATTGGAAGAAATTTAGCGTAGGATAATCGTCCAACAATACATTTATTTACATACCTTTTTACAAATTAGCTGGGACATTTCTATTAACCTTTCTTCAGTATCAATAGTTAACGCTTTAACTTGTTCTTTTCTTTGTTGAATGTTAGCCCACGTTAATCCTTTCAAAATATCTTTGAAGGATATCGGATAGGCCTGAAGTTCAATTAATAAAGGAGTTAATTTGAGATGAAACATTGATTAATAAACAAACCGAAATTATCTGTTCATTTTTATTTCGATGATCATCTGGACAGTGGTCGCACAACGCTTCTGGCAACTGTTGCGGTTTTTTAAGTGATGCAGGACAATATCGAAGTTCCAATAGGAAGTGTCGATCATATAGCTTGACTCCTTCGGGATTTACTTTGCCTGCTCGATCTACCGAAAGTAATAGTTAAAGCCACTTAGATTAAGCGAGACACACACATAGTTATTCAAATTATTAGCTTACTATTATCTTTCAGTGTGTTCGTTAGCGACAGACTTTCAGAAGGCGATGAAATTGTGACTTCCGCGATGACACAAGACGAATCGACACTGTTTTGTTGGTTAATTTCAGCTGTTACCTGCACAATTTTATAACTATTAAGTACTGATAATATTCAAGCATATAATAAATCTTCTCATTTCTAGGTTTAATGCACCATAATTGCATTGACAGTACTAAAGTACAATGGAAACTTATTAACAATTTATACATACTTTTGATAATCTGGTTTTCAAGACAGCCCCATTCAACTTGGCCAAACTGCAACAAAGAAACAATTAGATTTTTGTGTATTTTTCAAATTCTAATTGGATTATTATCATTAATACTTCTTCTTTTCAGCTAACTCTTCATTTGTCCCCCAGAATGAAGAACAAACATCCAGTAGAGTTTCAGTAGACTCAAGTGTTTCAATTATAAGCCTGCAAGTCCACACAAAAAATGAAATGGAATAAGTTTTTCATCATACAAAATCAATCACCTACCTGACAGAATGTTTGGTAGCAAAAAACTTGAACCCCATATCTGCCCAGCTAAAATGCTGTAGAGCCACGCTTTGAACATGATCTCGAGCAGAGACATGACCAATGATTGCCTGAAATTAGAAGCACGACAGATATTATTAAGATAACTCCAATGGAATGTTTTGAATACCTTCGAAGGATTGAATTCTTGCTTATGTTTTGAAAGCCTTTCATCTAGCTGATGCAAAAATCTCAGGTCTTCATATCCTTTGTACAAGGTGTAACCTTTCAGGAGGGCATAGTATTGACCTTGATTAGAATACAACACTTGTGTAGGAAAGAGTGTTATTGAAGCTTAAGTTTAAAAAATGCATTACACCAATAGGTCACAGTCAAATCAACGGCCTCGTACTCTTTAGCTATGTCCAAATACTTTTGGATGTCTTTCAGATTCGTGGGCAATGATGGCAGTGATTCCAAAGAGTTTAGAGTTGCCATCGTGGTTTAAAAGTAATTTAAACCAAAAACTCGCATCAAAACACAATAAATTAAGCGTGGGTAACATATAAAACAAAAAACATTAAACAACCAGCACGTGACCACAACTACGTGAAAAACAGCACATGCATGCCCAAGGATTCAATGCAGACTGCCTCACTGTGCTGTTGCTGTAGGCTGCCGGCTGCCCTAAGGCTGAAGGGGTAAACTGTGGGATGCAGTTGATTTCTGAGAAGGGCGGGGCCTAAAAATAATGTGGAAGTGGATATGAAGAACTTGAAGCCTTATAGATTAATAGTGTATTGGAAGTTGGAAGTTGGAACCCACACAGACATAACAATAAAAGAGTGGCTTTATATACCACGGAAAAATAATACCTTGTACCTGAATACAAAAATTAAATTGAAAAAATTAAATTTGAAAATATTTTAGATGGAACAGTCAGTAGGGCCTGTAATAAGGTCATAGATAAAGAAGACGAAGAATGGTCTTTGTCTATGATAAGGTGTTGAATCACTTGAATAATGTCGAGGTTGACATTTCGGGAACGAAGTGTACCTAGTCGTTGGGGGAAGAGGACACACATTCAGGGGCCATTACACAAACATTCTTACACGAACGTCCAAGTGCAATTGAACCAAATAGTGCCCGCAAAACCAGACAGATCTAAATCAAGGAACAATTGATTTCCCTTTGATGTGTAAATCTGGTTGACGACAGGTTTATTAGTGATATAGGAGATGTAGGTGTCGTATTCATACAACTAATTAAGAAAAGCAAATTTCCATATTAATAAAGAACACAAGAGTGCTATGAATAGACATTAAAATTCACTTACTAAAATGTTGGTAAATTGATTGATGAACGGACACGACATTTGAACGCGCACATTAGCAGGTGCGGTAATTATAAAGCGACAGACACCACCAAAGATAGTGGTATTTGTGTTTTCTAGCGGGGAGATTGTTCCAGAGGCTACCGTTGTTTCTCCATCTCGGCAAACTATAAAAAAATAGCAAAAGTAATGTCAGCAACATTTGCTACAGATGTTGAAACGTTTCTTTTATAACTAAAAAATTACCTTTAAAGTCCTTGGTTGGTGGAATTGTTATCGTCGTCCAACCACACAGAAACTTATCACCTTTTACGTAAGAAGCAAAAACGTCTAATCGATTGTTTATCGATGTGGATAACAACAAGGATGGCAATCGAGAAGTTGCAATTTGGGCAGTTTCAGATAACTAAAGAAAAATATGAGAATATTGCTATAACCTGTAATTTTCACCATGTTTAATGCATATGCATACTATATTACTAAACACTAAAAACGTGCCATAAATTACACCTACTCTCAGAATGCTGCCAGAACTGATGACGACATTCGTAGAGTTATAGTTACAAGTCATCTGAATGCGCTGACCAAGAGGAACAAAAATGGAGAATAAACAAGTTTTTAATTCGTTCGTATTGACTAATGCTGGGCTAATTGTCCCGTTTGTGGTCGTTGATTTTACGTTTAAGCAGTCTGAAAATCGAAAAACCAATCAATACATAATTTGGATTCTATAAATAGTGATGGTTGAAATTACTGTTAAAATCTCTCGTCGCCGTGGTGGGTGTTGCTGTCATCCAATTGCAATTAATTGCAGAATCTGTATCGGTAGCTTGATAAAACATCAGCAGATCTACTTGATTGCTATTTGCTGTTGTCTTGTTGAATTTAGGTTGAAAAAGCCAGTTTTGTCTAAAATATGAAGTCTGTGATAACGAATAAAACATTTAATGAATAAAAAGCGGCAAATCTGAAAAAAAACTGCAACTAAATCTTTGCAATAATCAATTAATCTAATAATTAAACTTACTGTAGATAGAGCAAAATTTGTAGAAGTAATGAAAGAGCAAGACGTCTGAACTTGACGATTGGGTGATGAATTGATGAAGAAGGGACATGCTTTCCTTATCCCCGCGTTGGCATTTCCATTTCCTACTGGTTCACGCAGAGTTTGAATGGATCCATTGGCTGCAGTCGTCTCACCATCTCGACACCCTGAAAACAAAAATTTTGGCGATTATTTTGAACTGTTTGATCGCGAAACGATAAAAAAATTATTATCACATTTAAAATCTGTCGTTGTCGTGGGAATTGTCGTCCAATTACAATTAAATGTGTCTGCTGCGTTGACGACTCGATAAGTGACAGTCATTGCATTGCTGTAAGAAGTGTAAACCCTGTTTGGTACGACATTGTATAAAGACTGAAGGTCGAGGGTTCCGTCGAACTATAAAAAAAATAGTCACATGGACGTTCAAATCGACATAATATCTCCATACGTTTCTATTTAAATTTCTTACGGTCAATGAGCTTGAAACTATTTCAATTCCTCCTGCGTTGTCTAAGACAGTTGTTATTGGAGTGAGTTTTGCGACCGAGCAAGACATCTGAACTTGTTGATTCGAAGGTACGACAATGGAAAAGCTGCACGTTCTCGGCGATCCCGTTGCGACTGGTTTTAGTCCGTCTAATGGCTGAATGGATCCACTGGCCGCTGCTGAATTTGTGTCCTGACAAACTTTAAAGGATTTAATAGTTGTGGCGGCTGTTGTGGTAATAGGATTTCTGGTTGTCGGTCTAGACGTCGGTCTAGTCGTCGGTCTAGTTGTCGGTCGTCGGGTTGTCGTTCTGGTTTTCGGTGGGGTTGTCGGTCTGGTTGTACCGTTTGTGTTTAATTTAAATAATTAATAATACAATTAAAAATCTATAATTAATATAATTATTAAATAATTAATTTAATACAATTTAATACGAGTTGTGGTTCTTAGTGTTGATTTGACAGTTGTCAGTTTGGGCTTTGTAGACGTTACTTGCCCCTTGGCCGTTGTTTTAGTCTGAGCTTCCTATAATCAACGTAAACAAGAGATTTGCATATAAATAAAAAACAAGGTGAATTGAAAAAAAAAAACTTACCACGGCAATAATTGCCAAGCAGAAGACGAGAACAAAAGTTAGGAGCGACTTCATTTTCCAACCTTATCGAAATGATGGCAAGAAATGCTCTGAAAAAGTTCTAGCAACCAGCGAGGTATTTATCTGCATCCATACCTTGCACCAGTAAATGGAAGCGAATGGACACGTATTACAAAACTGCATTTGCACGACAATATCCATTGTACAAGTCGCACAGTTTTCGAAGGATCTGTTGGGTGCAGCTGTATAGTTTCGAACCAGACGCGCACATTGGATTGACGCACGAAGTCTGGATACAAGGCTGCGCTAATTAACGGTAGAATGCATTACTGGTGCAGCTCCCAATGCACATGCAAAGAAAATTAGAAAATGAAACACGTCAGTCCTTGCGCAGGAACTTACCGCGACAAGTGTTATTCCGGATGCACGTTGCCCCTTTTCGTTTATCGGGGTTAGAATATGTGCGACCGCTTTTTTATGAACACTGTACAGTAACACTCGGTTGTTGTTGTCGTCATCCAGTCAAAATAATTGGAGCGTCTGTAACCAAGAGCAGTTTTATTTGTTTTCCATTTGCTGCTGCCTTGTTTTAAATTTAGGTGGAAAATATGTCAGATCATCGAATTTGTTGAACTAATAATAGGTGAACTAATAGTTGTTGTTGACACAAGACATCTGAATTGGACGATTGGGTGATGATGAAGAAGAGAAATAGTCTTAATTACATCCGCATAATAGGTTTTTTTTCATTTTCTACTGATCCACACAGAGTTTGAATGAATCCATTGGCTGCAGTCGTCTCAACATCTCGACTCCATGAAATATAAAAATTAATATTTCGGGGATTATTGGGAATTCTTTGATCGAAGCGATGAAAATGATAATCACATTTGAAATCTTTCTTTGCCGTGGGCGCCTGAATTGTTGTTCAATTACAATCTTAAAATATGTCCGTTGCGTTGACGACTCGATAAATTAAAGCCATTGTAATTTTACATCCTGTTTGGTACGATTACGTTCAATGGTCGAGGGTCCCGTCGAACTATAAACAAATAACCAAATGGACGTTAACTGACATAATCTCATAAGTTTCTATTTAAAATTTCTTACGATCAATGAACTTGAAACTGGAAAGCCCATGTTTGTTGAAGATAGTTGATATTCAGATATAATTGCAGTGAGTTTTGAGATCGAGCAAGACATCTTTTTGTCCAAAAAGATGTCTTAATGTCTCCATAATCCCGATTATTTGCATTTATGAACGCTAACACGATGAAGGCAGAACAATGATTATTTGACACGGTAGCCTACAGGTTACATTATATGCGTTAAAAAAAGTGCAACCTACGTTGCAAATAAAATATTTTAGAAAAATCGTGTGCATATTCGGTTTCAGTTAGCACAACTATAAAGTTAAACGTTAAACTTACTCAAAAAATAAAAAATGAGAAGAATGATGACGTGAAAGGGGGCGTTTCATATACATATCCATCCATACTGTTATGTTATCAAACGTTTCGTCAGTACATTCACATTCACCAATGTTCATTTTTTTCTGAACTACCAGATGAGACTCTGCAAACTACTGTAAAAATAGCTTTGTGTTTGAATGAAAGAAGCTTTGTGTAATATGAATAATGAATCATAAAAAAAATAAATAAATCATTTGGGGCGCTGTGTGAGAGTGCAAAGTCAAAGTTTGGAAACCGAGTCCGTCACCAAGTCGCCACTCGCCAGGGCACACAAAAACGTAAACAACCAGTTGGCAACAGAGACGATGAAAAACACCCCCGTTCCCTAAACAGCCCAAAACACACACGTGTCTTTAAAGCCTAACACAAAACATCCTTGCTTTTTGTTAAATAGTGATGGTGTGACAGACTGGATACAAGTTTTTGACATTTCTAGAAAAGTTTGGAAAGAAATATTGCTTGGTGATCAGTCGATATCCAACAGAAACCATGGGTTGCTGTCAAAACAGGGATCGTTGTTGTTCCATTTGGAGAATCGTTCAGTCTTCACTTGGAATATTTATTGGCATTTCCACAGCCTTTGTTTTCTATCACAATTTTGGAAATGCTCAAGCAGCTGGCTGGGCACTTACATCAGGTAAATTTCCATAGGAAACTCCTTCTCTGACAGGTATTATTAACATTCGTCTTCTGAATGTTTCAGGTGTATTTGCAGCGGCTGCCCTACATTTAGCAATTCTCATCCACAAGAAAACAATACATAGTTGGTATACAGTTTTGCATTTAAGGAATATTCAGGTAAATGATTTTGGCATCATCAATTCATTTGTTTTCAGTAAGATATTAAATCGTTTTACAGCTTTTAGCTTTTCTACTGACTGACATCAGTATTGCAGTCTTCGCATGGTATCTATTCTATGCAGCTTATTACAAAATTCGTAAGTAAAAAATTTAAATATGAGGCATTTATAGTAACTAACTTTTCTCATTAAAATCAGCCATGGTGCCAGTTGACAATAGTGCTATTGTCACCTCCGTATGGTAAATGAATTGTAAGCCAAAAAATTAAATAAAGTTAATAATTTTCTTCCAACAGGGTTTTCATGACTGCCAAATGGACCTTTCTTGTTTGGTTGTTTGCAAGACTTGCCATCAGGGAAAAAGAAGAGTATGAACTTACCTCTGACAGTGATAGTACTTGAGATTTTTATTTGTTTTTATCTGATCTGAATGTTTAACCTAATATTCATTACAAATATACTTAATCTCTTAAACAACTTAAGTTTCATATTAATTTAACTTATTTGAATGTTTCTTATTAATCTAGACCAAACAATTTAAGGTGGAGTATCAGACCAAATTTTCTTGTATTGGCGCTTGATTGAGGTGCATATACCAAAGCCCTTACACAAACAATGGGTAAGTAAAAACGATTCGAATAAACCAAGTGGAAAGATTACAATCTACCCATAAAGCCATCTCACTAATGTACAAGATGAACGTCACAGGTAGAGTGCACTCTGAAAGAGAAAAAGTACACGAGGGCGCAGTCTTCAAAGATTAAACTTAAGATATCGTAGTTCTTCTTCAGGTATCATCCAATAGTGGGGAACGCGCTAAAATTTCGTGTTGCAAGAGAAGAAAAATCTGCACAAATAGAAGTCAACAAGATACAAGCGAGCACAAGCTGTCAAAAGACAACTTGGTGCTGGATAACAAGGTCAAAACAAGTTGATAAAGTCCCAACCAAACACTTGCTTTTCTCCTGAACTCTTTTCTATGCCGATTGAAAAATTTTTTTACGGAAACTAAATGAAGAATTTCGAACTGTAGATGCTTCGGACCCGGTACATAACACTTCTGTCGGTTGGATGGAATAACTACCTCCATTCACTTCTTCTTGCCGGCCTTCTCGGCAGCCTTGGTGACCTTACCGCCAGCACCCAAATCCTGCACAGATAGGGAAAACAATAAGATTGGATGTCACAAAACGAGACTTAATTTCATTAAAAATCATACCTTGAAGTTGACGGACTTGATGACACCGACAGCGACGGTTTGACGCATGTCACGAACGGCAAAGCGACCCAAAGGAGGGAAGTCAGAGAAAGACTCAACGCACAAGGGCTTGCTGGGAACCAAGGTGATCATGGCAGCATCACCAGACTTGATGAATTTGGGGTTCTCCTCGGTGGTTTTGCCGGTACGACGATCGCATTTCTCCTTGATCTCGGCGAATTTGCAGGCAATGTGGGCGGTGTGGCAATCCAACACGGGGGTGTAACCGTTACCGATCTGGCCGGGGTGGTTCAACACGATGACCTGAGCGTAGAAGTCAGCGGCACCCTTGGGTGGGTTGTTCTTGGAGTCACCAGCGACGAAACCACGGCGCAACTCCTTGACGGAGACGTTCTTAACGTTGAAACCGACGTTGTCACCTAAATATTTAAATAATTTTAGCTGACAGTAAGTAAAAATTTTGTCTGAAATTTACCAGGGACGGCCTCCTCGAGGGCTTCGTGGTGCATCTCGACGGACTTGACTTCAGTGGTCAGCTGGCAAGGAGCGAAAGTAACGACCATACCGGGCTTGATGACACCAGTCTCAACTCGGCCGACGGGCACTGTACCAATACCGCCGATCTTGTAGACATCCTGAAGGGGCAGACGGAGAGCCTTATCAGTAGGGCGGGAAGGTGGGAGGATAGCATCCAAAGCTTCAAGCAGAGTCTTGCCTAAAAGATAAATTCACGATTAATAAAATATTTCTGGGCTGTCTAAAAGCAAAATGAAATATTTACCATCGGCTTTGCCTTCTTTACGCTCAACAGCCCATCCCTTGTACCAGGGGAGGTTGCTGGAAGCCTCAATCATGTTGTCTCCGTGGAAACCAGAGATGGGGACGAAGGGAACAGCGACGGGGTTGTAACCGATCTTCTTGATGTAGCTGCTGACTTCCTTCTTGATTTCCTCATAACGAGCCTCGCTGAAAGGTGGCTCAGTGGAATCCATCTTGTTGATACCAACAATCAACTGCTTGACTCCCAAGGTGTAAGCCAAGAGAGCGTGCTCGCGGGTCTGTCCGTTCTTGGAGATACCGGCTTCGAATTCACCGACACCACCAGCAACGATCAAGACAGCGCAATCAGCCTAAATTTCAAATGAAAAATTAATACAGGAAGATTCTAAAATTGCAGAAAATTCCATTTATACCTGGGAGGTACCAGTAATCATGTTCTTGATGAAATCACGATGTCCGGGGGCATCGATGATGGTGACGTAGAACTTGGCGGTTTCGAACTTCCACAGGGCAATGTCGATGGTGATACCACGCTCGCGCTCAGCCTTGAGTTTGTCCAACACCCAGGCGTACTTGAAAGAGCCCTTGCCCATCTACAAAGAAAGAAAATTTAGCATTTTAATAATCAAATTACAATGGAACATTTCTACCTCTTGGGCTTCTTTCTCGAACTTCTCGATAGTACGCTTGTCGATACCACCGCATTTGTAGATCAAATGACCAGTAGTGGTCGATTTGCCAGAGTCTACGTGACCGATGACGACGATGTTGATGTGAGTCTTTTCCTTGCCCATTGTTGATTGAGTTTAGGAGGATTTGTTGAACAAACTGAAACAGCTAGAAAAAATTTGATAAATTAGTAAAACAGTCAGCAAACTTCCAAAGAAACTATTTCAATCTTAACCAACCTAGAAGCTTGGAAGGAATGATAGAATGAACTAGCTGTCACCCCATTTATACCTCGAGAATACACCATCCCTCTCAAAAGTATCCCCACAAGGGTTAACCAACCCCCCCACCCACCCACCTACCAGGAGTTTTGTCACCCCAGAATGAAATTCGCCCACCGAGACCTTGAAATATACTTAACAAAGAATTACTGAGATTTTCTCAAGGACTACTAACAAATTTAATATCCAAAGTTAAAGGAAACTAAATCTTCCCATAGGAATGAACGGCCATTTGCTAACGGTACTTGGGACATCCCAGTAACAAAAGAAACGCCACGCCTAAGAGCTGTTACAAAAATTCCTCGTATTTAAAAATAAATCTGGAAGTGAATTGCACTGAACACTTAAAGTAAATAAATCCCAACTACTTGTTTCCTAAAATCCAAAATGAAATAGTGAACACGAGAACTGCGAGCAATGGCGACCAAGCCCACATGTCGAGGCGAACCGGCCCACTTGACAGTTGCACCATCTTTTTCTCGAATGCAAAAAACTGTCACTTCCTGAAAATATTAATCCTCAAATAGCTATATTGTGAAGAGAATTCGAAACCCTATTCATTTAAGACATTGTTATAAACGGATTGACAAACTAAACAACGATTTCCGAGGATAAAATACGAGAGACACGTCAAAACGTGTGCTTACCTGATTGTTCCGTGGAAGAGAAGAGAACGAACTCGGAAAGGGAGCTGTTGGAATGAAGCTTGATAGCTGGGCAGCCAATAGAAGAAGCTTGCTGGAGGATGGGAATAAAGACTACAGAGTTGCCTCTCGATTAATCATGTTTAATTTAAATTTTTAATAGTAATTTATGCAAAAAAATAGTAGAATATCAGTTATAATTTTTTAATTTACTAATTTAAATTATATGGGGGCTTTTCAAGGTTATTTGGACAATTTTTTCAACTTCGGGTTTTTCATCTGTTCTCTGGGGATTTTCTACAAGGTTATTTTCTAAGTTCTGTTAAAATTCCTGTCATTCCCAAATGAATTCTGAATTTTGGGTACATTTTAGTTTAATAGAAGTAAACTTTAATTTTATTGAAAATTATTTGAGATTTGAAATATTTTGATTTGACACCCTCTTGTTTACTCTTGAGAAAGATGGCCACCACCATCATGAACCGACTTTTCAATATTCCCAGCTTAATTTGTCAAAATGCTGCTCAACTACTTAAAAACGGGGTAATCTATTGATTTTTATTCGATAGTTTGTGGTTTATTGTAAAATATTTTTCATTAGGCAAATAACGCAGTGAAACTTGACCAGCCGGTTAGAAATAATTGGACTGATTGGAGAATGATCAAGGATAACAAGCGTCGAAAATTACTAGTCCAACATGCACCTGATCGTCTTCGTATGCAAGCAATTAAAAAGAACGACATTTTGCCAGCTGAAATTATTGTAATTATTATTTATCTTCATTTGATTCTAGCTCTGAGTTGCATCCCAATATCGAGTAAAAGAACTTCACAGCTAATATATCTCCTAACTATACCATATCTATGATAATAGGTCGATTTTTTAAAGCATTTATTGGGTCAACCAATTTATTTGGGGGTTCCTTAAGTATACATGTTTTAATATTAATTCAGAAATGAACTCAGTGTATTCAGTACTGTACAAAACAAGCCAAGGAAATATTCATTAATGATTTTATTTTAAGGAAATCGGACAAAAGATGCTTGAACAACTTCCCCGAGACTCCGGTATAACTCGCGTCCGCAACCGCTGCGCCATCACATCCCGACCAAGAGGCATCGTCACACGATGGAGATTGAGCAGAATTGTCTGGCGTAGTTTGGCGGATTACAACAAACTATCTGGGGTTCAGCGAGCAATGTGGTGATCACGCAACATGAGTGTAATTCTAGAAAAAGTTCAAACAAAACAATAAATCTCTTTAATAGTCGTTGTATTGCTCCACACACCTGTATGAAATAACAAAAAGAGGTTTTGTAAACAATCACAAGTAACAAGTGTACTATTACTCTAAGCCACTCTACATCTTGTAAATGTTGCTTTGATCTCCCAGTATTAAGGAAGGACACAGTTCCAAGCTGACTAGCCAATCTTACCAAATGACCGTCAGGAACGGCCCAGGGTGTAACTGGTTAGGTTTGAAAAAAAGGAAGTTCTGGTAACAAAAGAAATGTTACCTTTTTAAAGTCTTATTAACCAAAGGATTGATTTTGAGAAAATTTCCCCCATGGTCGCTGCTTGGCCGAACTAATTTTGCCTTCTCTCGAGAGGAACCTCAGCTTTAGTGTCTTTTCCTTAATCAGGGCCATTCTTTTCTGACTAGTTTTGCTGCCGCCAAAGGTACATTCGACATTGATTCGTCTTCGAGCGAGGAAGGTGTGGTGCATACTCAAAACATTCTAAATGAAAAAAAAAAATTAGCTTAGCTTTACCATAACGGAAGAATTAGACAGATACCTCGTAGGTAACGTGCTCTTCAACTTCAATATAACCAAATCCTCTGGGCTGATTGGTTTCCTTTTCCAGCGGAATCCGGACATTCTTGATAGGCCCACATTTGGCGAAATGACGGAGGATATCTTCTTTTGTAGTGTCGTATGACAAATTACCAATAAATAGGGTGTAGCCTTGAAATTTCTGTTTCTTTCTTTTGCCAGATTCTTCAGTAGCCTCAGCATCACCAGTTGTTTCACCTCCAACTACATTTTTCTTTTTTTTCTTTTTCGGAGGCTTTACAGGTGTTTCGGGTGAACCTTCAATTGGCTGAGAAGCAGAAGAATCTTGATGAGTGGATGGCTCATCACTTTTTTCATTCGTCTTAAATTTCTTTTTCTGAATAGGGCTATTTAAAATTTGATTATCTTCACCTTCTTCAGCATATTCTATTTGTTGTCTTGAATTGCGAGAATTATAGGTAGATTTTGCACCTCTACTGGAATCTGCTTTGAACCCGAAACTGTTTTGAAACCTTCCACGTTCTTGACCGCCATAGCCATCAAACGAGGATCCAGCACTTTCTGTGGTTGAAGCATTCGAGTTTTTGAATCCTCTAGCTTTCCACTCTGTAGCATTGTTTTGAGCGAATTTCTGCGCCTTGCTCATGTTGACCTTGAATATTTTTCGGTTTTACTGTTGCACAGACAGATGCAGGGATCTGGGAGAGTTAATATACGTATTATAAACAAGTGTAACAAAATACTATAAAAACCTTTATTTATTACCAGAATTGAGTTAAATTTGATTTGTTACCAAAAATTGTCAATACACTTTAAAAGAGAACGAAAATACGCGTGGTTGAGAAATGAAGTACTATCGATTATTGTGAATCGACTTTGAAGAGACCGCTGTCAAGTTTCTTTCATTTTATTTTTATATGTTTTTATCAACCAAATTTAGACGTAGTGCAATTTAAATATTTAAAAAATAAATAATGATATTGTTTGAAAATATTTCAAGAGAAAGTAAATTTTATTGCGTGAAAACGGCAAGCACAATTCAGCCATTGAGTTTTGGCCTGTCAATTCGGGGATTGAGAGGGGAGGGAAGCCTGAAGGATATTTTGACCGGATTTGTTTGTTTTTCCCCGTGTATTGATGGACCATTAAAGTAAATTTGCAATACATTGGATACAATTGTGCGTGAGCTTGTCGTTGTGAAAATGACGTCCCTCCCTAGTGAAGGTAAGCTGCAACATTTCTCCTTAGCTCTGCCTGTTTATAGCTCTTTGCACATAATTAACCTCATTTGCTTATAGATTTGTCGAGACTGCTGGCTACACTGCACCAGACTCGAGGCGGCGATGATTTCCAAGACATAAACTTCCTCAGCCAGGTTTTGACTTCCAAAGGAATGACAAACTTGCTTCGGGTGCACAAGAAAATCAGTGCTATAGTGGGCAAGCCCAACTCTGCCTCAGACACCAATGGTGGTCTGGAATACGAGCCAGAGATGATTGTTCCCATCGTCTCAAATGTGTTCAACATCTCTTGTGAAGTGATTGAAATCCTTCAGAGCTTTGTGCAGCGCAGTGGAAGCAGGGATTCCCGGGAGCTCATCTTGCTGCTCCAACGCCCAGCTTTCCAAGTATGTGCACTAAAACAAGTCTAGCTTTTGTATTTTGGTTTTTCAGTAAATTATTGCTATTTTTATTAAATATTTCAGAGTCTCCTGTTGGTCCATGATACCATATCTCAGAAAGATTATGTTCCCAAATTACCTGAACCTCCATTTGACACTGTTGATGAAGACGAAGAGACTATCAAGATTGTTCAGCTGGTCAAAAGCAATGAACCATTGGTAAATCTATTTCCCATTCATCTTCACTCTAGTTTAATTCAATTCCATAATGTTATGAACAATTATCTTTCCTAATGCTTATTCTGGAAAAGGCTCAAACTGCTGAGCCTATAGTGGTAAGTAGCATCTTTTCCGTGTCTGTAACTAGCGCAATCCTTCAATGCGACAGTCTTCAATTGATCGTGAAAGAAATGATTGGAAATTTTAAAAAATTTATTGAAATCGATTGTGGCAATATAGGGAGCGACGATCAAGACGGACGAGCGGACGGGGAAGATTGTCATCGCTCGTGTGATGCATGGCGGTGCTGCCGATCGGTCGGGATTAATCCATCCCGGTGACGAGGTCGTCGAGGTCAACGGCATCGATGTATTGGGCAAAACGCCCAACGATGTCCTCGAGATTCTCGTAAGTTATCGATCGATCCCCCATCAGTTTTTGGCTCGTGCGTTTTTCGATAACTTTTCAATTCCTTCCGATTCTCTTTTTCTGGCAGCAAAACGCCGAAGGAACCATCACATTCAAATTAATCCCGAGCGAAAGTCAAAGGCCGTCGAGGGAGAACCGCGTACGAGTTCGAGCGCTTTTTGATTTCACGGCTGCCCTCGATCGATACATTGTAAGTTTTGGGCATCGAATAAATCAATTATATTATCTTTGTGGCTTTGAATTGCCGCCGTGGTTGTTGCACAATCATTTTTTTTTGTCTTTGTCTGTATACTTCCGTGAAGCCGTGCAAGGAAGCCGGACTGGATTTCCGAAGAGGAGATATTATTCATATCGTTAGTCAGGACGATCCTTACTGGTAAAGGCTTTAACTTTGTTTTATCATATAGACAATTGACAAAATAAATCATTTGGTTGAATAGGTGGCAGGCGAGACATGAAGGCGATAAACAGATGCGTGCGGGATTAATTCCCAGCCGAATGTTGCAAGAGAAACGCATCGCTTACGAACGGGCCCACTCGGCTAATAATAACGCCGATCAGCAAGGTGAGTCTCTTTTATTCATTGCGATGGTTATCGATTTCTTTTTAAATGAAAATAGGACAAAAGTCTTATGAAAAAGATTTGGCCTGGTGCACGAAATAGTTAAGAGGATTGTGACCGTTTGCCAAACTTTTTGTGTGCCCATTTCGACCATTTGAATAGTTGTAGACCCACCCATAAAAGAAGGACCAGCCAGTTGTTTGATTATTGAATTCGACCGACCTCTTTTTCTCTTTTTACGTTTGCCATCATAACAGTTTTATTGATGTCGGCTCGCTCCCCCTTTGCTCTTCTCATCCAATAGAAATCAATACCTTTGATGTTTGGGATCCAAGAAAAATCGATAAATCTCCTTGTTTAACCAGAGATTTAGACGTTAGAGAGACTCTGTTTGTTTGATTTCGGTTTGCGGGTTGGCTGATGTTGACGCTTGATCGATTCTATTTGATTCTCATCCCTTTTGCTTATGATCCGTCTATTCTTTTGTCCGTGTGTTTATTTCGGTTATTTGGCTGATGCTTCCGTACCCTGTTTTGACCCCCTACCAAAAAATGAAAAATGAAAAATGAAACCAAAAGAAAAGGGTTGCAGTCCGGCCCGCTCGATGGGCTCCTTGAAAAGTGAAAGGAGCAGTCCCACTCAAAAAGTCATGTACGCTCTGGCAGAGAACGAAGATTTCGACCGGCAAGAGATTGTCACTTACGAGGAAGTGGCCCGTCTGATGCCGTACCCGGCCGTTCCCCGGCCCATCGTTCTCATCGGTCCCCCAGGTGTTGGCCGCAACGAACTGAAACGGCGTCTCATCGCCCTCGACCCCGACAAATTCCGCACAACAATTCCATGTGAGAACAAGACCAAAACATTTCGCTGTCGAAAAATAGTCGCGTCGACACTCTGGCTCAACTTTTGTTTGACATTTGTGACATGACATATAGATACTTCGCGGTTGCCGAAACCGGGCGAAGCCGACGGAGTCGATTATCATTTCCTCGACCGACAGCAGATGGAGCGCGACATCGACGACGGACTCTTTGTCGAATTCGGCGAGTACAAGGGCAATTTGTACGGGACGGCCAATCGGAGTATCAAGGAAATTATCGAACTGGGCTACACTTGCATCCTCAATCCTCACCATCAGGTCCTTTACATTTTAATACGAGTTAATTGTCTTTTAATTCTATATAACATTTGGTTCTTAAATAGGCGCTGAAAACGTTGAGGACGGGCGAGTTTAAGCCGCACGTCGTCTACATCAAACCGCCGGGCTTTGCCGTTTTGCGTGAAACGCGTTCGGCCGCCTACGCCCGTTCGACGTTCGACGAGAATTCGTCGCGCGGATTCACCGACGACGAGCTGGCCGAAATGATCCGCAGCGGCCAGCGGATCGAACTCCATTACGGCCACCTTTTCGACGACGTCATCGTCAACGGCGACCTGTCGACGGCCTTTGAGCAGCTGCTGGTCGTCGCCCGCAAACTCGACACCCAATCCCAGTGGGTCCCCGTGTCCTGGGTCGTCTGACGACCGTCTCTTTTCTCTTCTCTCTTTTTTAATTCATTTCGATTTGATTAGGCATTCCCCCAATTAAGAACAGACGAGACAATTTTTAGACTTTTGACAGGTGAAGCTGATGAGGAAAATGAGTGAGAAATACTCGGATAGATCTGTTAGCTAATTATTGATATATTATACATAATAACTGTTGAACCTGCCATTCCCGTCCCTTTTTTATTGACAAAAAACTGATTGATTTTATAATTTATATTTTTCGCCCGCCCCTCGTCCCAGTTGAGAATATTTCAGTTGCGTGCAGAGACTCAAAGTATAACAAACATTTCACGATTTCTAGTCGCCGTTGTCTCTTCAAAAATCTTCTTCTCTTTCGATTGTTGCCCGACTATGCATTTTTCCAATATTTCAATGTCTCATCTCCCTTTTATCCCACCCCACCCCCAGAAATAGAAATCTCTTCTTTTATGATTCAATAATTTAATTGCCATTATCGTTCGCCTCATCTAGTGTCCCCACACGATTTTTTAACGGTTGTCAAAAAACCAAATTTCTCATTTGGTTTTTCCTTTTGTTTGGTTACGATATTTGTGTGTCCTCCCCCCTCTCATGGTCAGTAAAATCCCAGTAAAAATATTAATGAGACAAATTAACAGAAAAATTCCTCTGCATTTTGTTCCCCCTCGTCATCTCGTTTGTATCATTTGCGCCATTTTCCATTCAATGTATAGGAAATTGTCAGTTGCCAGCTCGTTCGTGTTTCATTTCAAACTCCATCCGAAATAGCCGCATAAGATTTTATTTCGTCATTTACAAATCAGCACCAGCCAAACCTAAAGATTAAGGCAAGATACCAAAAATTGTTTGGTGGTTTGGAACAACGGGTTGAACAAGGTAATGCGGTAAATGAAAAGCGTAACAAATGGATCTAAATGTAACTTTAATCTTTGAAACGTTGCCAAGTGCCACTTTTCGTGATTTTGACGGCGAAACAAAGGAGTAAAAAGCCAAAAAGCAATTTCAAAAAGCCGTTTTTTCCAAGTTTTTTCACCAAACTACTGAATGGAGTAAAAATCTAAAAAAAAAACTAGAAATTTGCCCCGTCGTCATCTTTTGCTGTAGCATATGAAAAATTTGATATTTAATATGGCTAAAAATAAGTAATTAAAAATTTTCTTGTGGGAAGGGTTTTTTCACGAAAATGTATCTCCGCTGGACCGATACTTGCAGGGTCGCACGTTGGCACATATATTCGTTGACGACGGAGAATGCATATTCAACTCATTGCGTCGTTTATTTCAAGTCACCACTGGATCCGATTGACCATTCGCCGCGAATTTTTGTAATTCCTTGAAAATCTGTGAGATGGGAGCTCCTACTGTCTTCTCTTGCAATTTCATTCTGGGCGACGGCGTATTCTACGACACTTACCTAATAATATAAATGTGTGGTAACAACATAAGAATGAACTGTAGGTGAATTACTATAAAGGTCGATTTATGAAAATAGAGAAATATGCTCGAGGGAATCATTGTTACAATGTGCTTAAAAAAACCCAATATCCTGTTTTTACCTTGCCACCGAATGAGGGGAATGTTAATTTGCAGTCAGGGACATCCGTAGACGAAGAAGACAACCACGACAAACGATAGTCCCATCTTTCATATTCTTCAACGTTGATGTAAACGGGTTGCCAATTCTGAAATAACGTTGAATAGATTTGAATTGTTAGTACAATCAAATAACATTCCATTTTTATCCGTTCCGTTTTCATGTTTACCTCAGTTGCCCAGATGATGAATTTCCTACGCGAGTCCGCTGATGCGAGAAACCGCCCGTCGGGTGAAAACGACAGCCAATTTACCATATTCGAATGTTGACTTAGAATTCTCGTCTTTTCCATAGAATCCAGCCGAGTCCAAATGACAATCCCCCCGTTGCCCAATCCACTGAATGAAAATCAAAATGAAAATGAAAAATGCGAATTGCTCTGCCCATCCTCCTTGTCCATTCCTGCCGCGGGAAAAAATGAAACCACAATGTCTTCCTTCGAACACAAGGGAAAAAATGTTTGCGAGGGAAAAAGTGCGCAAACAAAAACTTTTTGCCTCCACACCCTCCTATTATACCCTCAGTATATACCCTCTATCCATTTGTCTTGCTTTTCTTGCGCAAGAAAAAGTGAATCAAGGAATTCATTTCGAGGCAAATATAAAAAAGTGGATGCAGCAGACTTCTTATAGTTCAATCCCATATTTCTCACAAAACCCCGTCCGTTGATCAACTCACCAAGCAAAATTGAAATTGTCGGCCGATTTCTTTGCCGCGTCCACTCCCTCGTCGTCCGATTGTTTCCCGTTTGGACGCCAAGCCAACCTATAACATCGGCCATCGACCTTTGTGGCGTGAATGGGTTGGTCTCTGTCCATTGACCAAATCTATACGGAAAACGACAAGTTCAACATGACACGCCCATTCAACAAAAGAACAACGACAATTTACCGTCATCCATCCGTTGTCTGAACAAGCGGCCAAACATTTCGTCCGTTCGTCCCAGGCCATGTCGAATACCGCACCCTTAATGAAATAACAGAGAATAGATTATCGAGAATGTGCAATGACTTCACGTCAATGGGAAAAAAAAACTCACCTTCACGCGTTCATGTTGGAATAATCGTTTATCGAGTTTTTTGGCGAAATTCGTCGATTCGTCAATTTCCCAAATTTCAATGCCTTCGTTTAAGCCGATAGCGACACGATTCTCAGAGATCCACTCGAAACTCAAGATCGGATCCTCATATTCAATTGTGCAGAAATGAAATGACCGTTGGTCGACAGGGCAGGAATTGAAGAAAGAAACTTCTACATATCCGAACTAAAAACAAGAAAAAATTAAATTGGGGGAAGAGACGCGGCCGTTTTAAGAGAAGGGAGGATGAGAAGATTCCGCCAATTCTTAATGATTTTGCTACAAAATAAAGTGAAATAACGTGAAACTACATTAAACTTTCAAAAAAATGTCAACTTAAGAAATTGAAAACGAAAAAACCTCGAATCGCCATGATTGCAATCGGTTGCATTTTGTTCGTTTGGTTTTTGTCAATATTTTACCAGTTTAATTGAAAAGGTTGGTCGAATGTTTTGTAGGAAGAGAGGAAATCATGGAAAGAAACAACTTACTTCTCCGATTTCAAAAGTAGCGAAAACGTTTGGCCTGAAGGGATTCCACTCGATTTGATCCATCCGTTCGTCTAATTTTTTTTTAAAGAGAATTTCGCCACTTGGATAACTCCAACAAACGATGCCATCTTGTTTGAAGTTGGCAGCCAATTGGGTCCCGTCCACCTAAACAAACAATTAAATAATAAATAAAAGTATTTGATTGAAATTTGAAAGAGATTCTGAAACGTTACGCATCAACTTTTTGATTGAATCTTGATTGAGAGGCCTCTCCAGGTCAAGTCAGGCTGTACAATTTCTATTTCACAATTCGAAAGACTCTACTTACATTCCATTCTATTGTTTTATATCTTTCGAAATGCTCAGGTTGAAGTTGAGTTTCCTTTTCCTTCCAATTTGAAAAAGGAATGGACGAATTATCCGCAGATAAGAAAATCACTTTAGCATTAAAGCCGCAAGCGAGAACTAGTTCGGTCGGGTGGAAACGGGTAATGGAATGGCCCCTTTCCGATATTAACCTCTCATATTTCTTAAATTGTCCTGTGCCGTTTAATGTAAATGTTAAATTTAAAAAAAAAAAAAAACTGATTTCTATTCAGTTCAAAGAAAATTTTTTATTTACGTGATTCATATAATTTTGCTGTCAATTGTTTGATAACGTCGGGCAATGAGATTCTTTGCTCTTTCGGCTCTATCATTTTTCCAATCAGTTCGTATAGGGCACGATCATCGCCTTGCAAATCTGTGATCGGGAAAATAGTGAGCAGCTCTTCGGTAAATACCAGCATGATGCAAATAACTATGAATAAAATACTAACTTTGTTTCTGTTCGATAATAAGCGCTTTTGGCTTGTTATTTAAGACGTTGTTACTAATTTGCTTATTCGGATGCTTCTTCGGATCATCTATCACATTCATAGTAGGTTCGTCAAACGGATGTCTACCGCGAGTCAGGAAGAAGAAAAAGACGCAGCCGGCAGCGAATGTGTCGCTTTGGATTGTTCCACGCGGAAGGTCATTTGGGCTTGTATTGTTCATCCAATGCTCCAAAATTTCGGGCGCCATCCACTTTAAAGTTCCTTTCAATACACTTTGCGTATATGACCCCTGAGGACTTGTTTTCTTGACAAATCCAAAATCGGACAATTTTATTTGAATGGGTGTCGTCATTGAGATGAGGATGTTGTCCGGTTTGACGTCGCGATGGACTAAACCTTGGGAGTGAATGTAGTTCAATCCATTGGTGATTTGATATAAAACTAGGCCATCTGACGGCAATTCCGGTCCGTTGTAATTATCATTGCAATAATCTTTCAGCGTCCCGGCACATAACTCGAGCACAAGGCATCTGCCTCTGCCAATAAAATTGAAAAGTCAATAAATGTTTCAAATAATAATTTTGAATTCTATTTAGTTACGTTTTATCCCCTGAGTCATCGACGTGCAAAAGTTTCAGGACATTTTCGTGGTCCAACCGGAGATGTTCCTCCATTTCCCGTTTCTGTTCTGGTTTTATTGCATCACCTGAAGGGACTTTTACTGCAACTGCATTTCCTTCGTACATTCCTCTATACACGACTCCGAATCCCCCCCTGCCGAGTTCGTTCTCCTTTTTCATTTCGAATCTAACTGCAGAAAATTTAGAGTTACGCGACTGCCGTAAAATTTTAAAAAATTCATTCTCCAACAAACTTACGAGGAAGGGCCTTCATAAAATGATCTTCGGCTATCATCAACCAATTTGTGCCGTCGGTTGGTGGATCTCCAATCATGTTTTTTATGGGCTCGTACGCAAATTCCCATGTTTCTTTTTCTTGTTGTATAGCTGTGAAGTGAACATAAACAGTAAATTAATTATTATTAAGATTAAGTAAAAGAAATACTTTTCAGGTTGACAGGATTTCGCTTTTTAATGTTTTCCAAGATTGACGACGAGTCGTCACCGAAGGGATGCACACCCCGTTTGAGGAAATAAAAACATATGCAACCTGCTGGAAATATATCTTGATTAGGTGTAGGGGTCTGGTTATTGTCGGTATTTCCATCTAATTTCCAATATTTCCTTAGACAAAGATCTTGTGGTTTCCCCATTTCCTCATCACATTGGGCACCGAATTTGCTCAACCCGAACTCGGATAATTTGATCATCATCCGCACCGGCTGCGAGGAATCGATAAGAATTGTTCGGGGCGTCAAATTTCCATGTGAACATCGCACTTTGTGAAGATACAAAAGCCCTTTGGCAATTTGGCAAAGAACTTGGGCGTCAGATGGCATCGGTCCTTTGTAAAAGCCTTTGCAAAACTGCTCCAATGTGGCGTCGTAACGTTCCAGAGCAAAATATCTGCAATATAAAATTAGGTGTTGATTTATCCATTAGCCTATATATATTTATATTGAAATAATCATTTTAAAATAATCACCTCCATTCATCTATTTTTTGCTTTTCTCGCTTTTCTTCCTCTTTTTCTTCATAGCTAATAATTTTGAGGACATTTTCGTGTTTGATGGAATCCTTCTCTTGAGTATGTTTGTTGAAGATATCATTCCATTTATCATGACAATCTATTTTCTTAATCTTCCTCACTACAATTTCTTCTTTTGAATCCTCCGCCTTTTTGAAATATCCGCTGTACACCAACGAATCGCCCCACCCTTCGAAAAGTGGCTTTTTTCTACAATGGATGTTCTTCCCTTTGAAGAGAAGTTCCTCTTCCTCATGACGCAATAGGCGCTCCATTCAAACAGCGGAATCTGGGAGTATTCGAGGGCTAAATCGACGAATTCATTAAATTAATTTTTTTAGACCTATACCTCCGTTTTAGATGAAAGATTTAAGAAATACACGTCAGCACAGAATTCTGCTAAGCCAAATGCAACCGTTTTAGACTGTTGCTTCGATAGAAATTTTTAAGTGGACCCGTTTGACAATGGGGACAAATAACAACTGGAGACAATGTGAAGACGACGAACAGTGAAGAAAAACCAAAGCTCGAGATGATGAAATTTCGGTACAGAGACCTACTTTTTACTAAAGCAAGAGACGCAAGAGACAAGAGACAGCAAGAGACGCACCCCACATTGACGCTCGCACTTCGGGATTTTTATTGCTTTTCTCTTTCGTCCCGTTTCGTCATTTGGTGGGCAACGACAGGCAACAGCGGTGCCGCATCGGAACATTAGGATACGTACACATAACATTTATTTATTCACAAACATTCTTTTAGATTGTAACAATAAAAAATGTTTTGATTCGTTCAATTTCATTAAATAGCTCTCATTATTTATTATATTGCATTAATCATCTTTTTTCTTTTTCATTTAAGTTAAATTTAACAGATTCAAGATCGAATGGAACTTCTTGATCGTTGCCGACTGCTGTGGCTCGGTCTCATTTCGGGCGGGATGACCTTCGGAGTGCCCAGAGGCGGTGGGGGGATGTTGCCGCCCGCCGTGTTGCTCCAATAGGAAACTTGAATCCGCGGGACCACGAAATTCGAATGCTGATGCGATGATCGGCCCTGGTATTGCGATCGGTGGCGATCAAAAAGTTCGGCAACAAATCCAGAAGCTCCTCCACCAGCACCACCGGAACTGGTCGGTAAAACGGGCATCGAGGATCGCCTGGAAGGATCGCCGGGCAGTAAGACACTGGCGCTCATCACTCCGCTGCCAGTCAATTGAGATGCGACGCTGAAAGTCGATCCTTTATTGCTGGGCGGATCCGATCCTCCGCTGACGATGCGAATAGCTTTTTTCAAAGTATTCTTCACCTGGATTATAATTTGAAATTCTTTTAATTTAAACAAGTATAAATTTCATTAGAATAAATGTCAATAACCCAAGAATCTTTGGTCTTGGAAGACGGGAGGAGAACGAGGGAGGATCGTTTGGAGAATTGCTGGAGACTGGGCTCGGATGAGGCCACCACTCCGCCGCCGTGATGGAAGGATTTCAATCCCAGTCCCGGATTGAGTTGCATCTTGTCCATGTACTTGTCGATGATTTCGACGCATTTGCTGCGGCCCGTCAGTCGGGCCCATTCGACCGAACACAATCCCCGGCCGAAATCTCTCAGGACGGGCGAAGCGCCGGCCAATAGCAGCAGTCGAGTGCACCGGACACGCCCCTGAAGCGAAGCTTTCATCAAAGCCTGTTGAAATGTAATTTCACAATTAATTTAATTTAATTCTTATCTAATAGGAAATGATTTACGGTTAGGCCGGCGTTGTTGCGGATGTCGATGGTCAGATTGGGACACAACGTGAGTAGACTGACGATATCGGCGTGACCTGCACGACATCTCGTGAATGTCTAATCAATTACAAATTGAAAGCGTTTGATTAAATTTCGTTATACCTGCTTGAGCGGCCAGGTGAAGGGCCGTGTTGCCTTCGTTATCCGCCAAATTCACGTCCAGTCCGGGTAATTTGACGAGTAGACGGGCGATGGGAACATTTCCCGTCATGGCCGCGTGTAACAAACTCGACTGATTTGGTAAAATAAAATTAATTCTCAATTAGCCACCATCTGTGTTGATTATAAAAATGTTTTATTTACTTTCCCAGTGGCATCGACGGCGTTGAGGCTCCTGGCTGGAACTTTTTCGTGATGGAGGGCGAGGTATCGTGACAGAGTCCCGACGTCACCGTCCTGGCACAATTTCAAGAGGCTGTGATCGACCAGCGACACGACGAATTGATTGAAAATCGCTGCCGGATGGCTGAACTGGTGGTGGTGGATGACTGGTGCTGTCCCTGCTGCTGGACTCATCACAGCCTCTGACGGACTTTGACTGGGCGAATTCAACTGGACGGGAATAGAGCCGATGGATTTGTTGGGCTGGCCAATCGAGTCGGACGGAAAGACCAGAGTTCCATGTCTAATATTTTCAATTCAATTGTAATCGAATCTAATAGTCAATAATTAATGACAAATTTTAATTGAAATAGATTAAAACCGATAGTGAAGAGTGTCGTGATGTTGGCTGGATTTTTTCGGGCCGGTGGAGAGGACGGGCGTGACGGGAATTTTGCGTCTGACGCCATTGGGCGACTCGAACGAAAAACTTTTGGACATCAAAACCGGTTCAGCCGGAATTGATTCCGGCAAATCTTTCATGTTGTTATTGTTGTTGTTGTGGTGATGGGTTCCAGCTGCTGCAAAAGGATCGTTGAGTGGGTGGTGGTGGTGGTTGTTTTTCACTTGAATTGGGGGATGAGGTAACGGCGTCATTACTTGACTAGCCTTGAAATCAATTACAATATCAATCAAAAATTCACAGAATTCATTTTGATAAATTCATTTGAAGAATTGTTGTTGTGTCATTACCTGTTGTTGTTGGTAGAGTTGAGCACTTTTGCTCCTGATGAGTGAATTCCTGGGAACGGGTGGCGGCTTATTGTTGTTGTTGTTGTTGTTGTTGTTTGGTGAGGACATGGTGGTGGTCGGCAATTGAGAAGCGGAAATGCTCCGGATGTAGGACGGTGAACGACTTCGGCCGGGAACCACCGGTGGCACGTCATTATTACCCAGACTGGATCTCTGTGCTGCCATGTTGTCAACCGGAGCACACACAATAATAACAGGCAGGAATTATTTCCAGGACACACTCTACACTTTCACACACACACACCAAAAGTTATTTTCTTTTTTTTTCTTCCGCCCTCCTCAACGACGGATGGCGGCGGCCATATTTTTCGTGCGTGTTGTTTTTCGGTTGAGAGTGCTGGCAGCTGCTGCGTTGTTCCAGTTGTTGCAGCGGACGCAATAATACTGGCGCCTCTCAAAGTTAAAACAAGGATGTGTGCAATGTAGGAACGCTGCTGCTGCTGGATGGATGGATGGCTGCTCGCTCGGTCGTATTTTTAGAAAAAGGGGGAAGGCTTTCACGAGGTTTTTGGCTTTTTTGCAGCACGAAATTGTTGTTGTGTGTTGGTGGAGGTGAGAAGAAGCTGACGGCAGCGCCACCGTTTTCTCAGGATTTTTGAATTTTTTTTTTCTAGATATCACGCGGGATTTTTATATATTTTAATGCGCTCATCTGTCTGTTGCAGGAATTCCGGAATTTTTTGTTTGAATTATTTTGTTTGTTTTTGTTGCTGAAAATGTGGTGACATCTGGTAATGAAATTAACAACTTAATTATTCGCCATCTAGCGGTGAGAAGAGCCAACTTTTTCGTTTAGAAAATGGTGGGAAAAAATTTGCATAATCGCCATGTGGGTAAACGAGTACAAAGTTTCTCTTGAAAAATGGTTACCTCTCCACGACGTCGAAGAAGTAGTAGGTGTTGATTGATTACGTTAAAACAGGTCCCGTCTAATGGATCTACTCGTCGATGGCAACCCAAATCGTGGGATCAGGTTTTCTAAGGTATGTAATAATAATAATAATGATAACCTGTTGTGCTGTGTGTGTACGAGTCGATAGTGGGCAGCAGATATGTCTGACCCGTTAGGTTACCTTGTAACACCAATCCATTCCGTTTGAAAAAAAAGCAGGCCAATCGATACTTTTATGTTGTGGGAGATTTCGATCCGGTATTTGTGTTGTGTGATGCATTCTTGGAATCCCATCAGTCACGATTGATTTACAACCCCAACCCATGTAATGTAACAAGTCCATAAATTCACTCCTGGGGAAGAGAAACAAAAAACTGATTATTGAAACATGCATTATTAATGTGATCCTTTTTGTTGTTTTTTTCTCCCCCCACCTTTAGATTGATTTACACTGGCAATTGAACCCGCTAGCTTATCATGCTTCATTTCCACTTCATCGGTGAGGTATCAGCCATTGATTGTAGATTTCTTCATCAGTCAGCCGAGCAATCAAGTCCAGCAGGAACTCGAACAGGAGAGATGATGATGAATGGCAGCAGTCCAAACCCTCTACGGAATTATTCATCAACAATCATCCGGGCAGCAGCAGCAGCAGCTAGCAGCTGTTTTGTGTGTGTGAGTATATCATCTCTTCAGATATATTATTAGCCACTTTTCTCTCTCGTGGTCGTCAACAGCTCAATTAGACTCGGCCCTTGTCGTTTGCATCTTCTCAGAGAAGGAAAAAGGAAAACGACCAGCATCGGGTGGAGTTTTGGGTGTGGGTGGGAAAAAAGGTCGTCGTTGCTGGTGCAGTCGACGCGTGATGAAATGAGATTATGCACGCCCATGTCGAAGCTATGCATAATCTATCGAAATGATTATGCACGTCTTATAAATCACGGGGCGACGACGTCCCAAGAATGTTATCCTACCCAAAAGAAAAAAGAGTTGAAGTGAACTGAGAAACACACATCTGTTCAACTAGGTCAAACACACACACCGAGACGAGCTTAATGCGACTTTAATTTCAGGTCGGCAGGCCGACAAAGTAAACAAAGAAAAAAAAAATCGCGTCCATTGTAACGCACACACAGGAGGGGGAATTGTGTGTGCACACTACTAGTCCCGGGCGTGAGAAAACAAGCTATACGGGATCAGCTGATTATTATTGTATAGCTAAAAAAGATGAAAGTTGGTGGTGCAAAAATGGGCTCTCTCTCTCTCTAGCTGTTTTGACGAATTCTATATATGGGCGCCGTGTTCTCCATTTACGTGAGTCGAATGAGCCCAGCGACTAAGAAAGGCGATCGTGCAGAGATTCAAGGTTGACAGATTCTCTTCTTTTTTTTTTGGCGCGCCGATTGGATGGCGATTATGAATTCACGTGAACGCTCAACAGTGTCGTCGTCTGATGGATGGACTCGGCTGTTTGACTATGTGACCATAAGACGATGATGATGCGTTTATCTTTGATTGATCTCGTCACCATTTTCGTAGGGTACGGAATAATCAGTCCAAAAAAAGGAGGAGGAATCATATTATTTTATTATAGATCCATTGACTTTTATTAAGTAGTTGCATTCGTTTTTTTTTTTTCTACACGATTTATCAATCGTCGCATGAACATTTTTGATTTTTATTTTTTGAAAAGAGATTTTTTGGCGCCGTGCCCGGAAGTCTGAGAGTCGTGCGTGAATGCTCTGTTGTTTGAATGGTTATATATTTTTCTTTTTAAATTTTAGTTTGTAGACTGGCCACCAGAGGCGCTGGTAGTCTGCCCCCTCACAACAACACTCAGTTGAATTCCCTTCCCTTTTTCAGTTCAGTCGCCTTTGGGCTCTCGTCGAACGAGGACCGTGTTTCATCCGGTTTCCTCTGCAACAACAACAACAACAACATCCCCCATGTAGAGCCAAGAAAGCGAAACAACAACACAAAAGGAAAACGAACAAATTTTTTTCTTGTTCTGATTTTTCTCTCCTCCACCGACACAAAAAGTTGAAAAAGGAAAATTATCGTTGCGCGTGCGGGGTGGGACGAAAAAGACATGGCCGAGGTGTTGTTGGAAACAACCCAGACAACAGTTTCCGAGTGTGTTGCAGCGTGTTGATTTGTTATCCACACACGAGAGAAGAAGAAGAAGTTTTGGTCGGGTGTGAAAAAGGTTGTCGGGAGTGTTGTGTGTGTGTGTGCGCGTTGCGTGGAATTTCTTCTGGTTGTTGTTGTTGTTGTTGTTGTTGGCTGGAAGGGTCGACCCCTGTGGGAAAAGCGAGAGAGAGAGAGAGAGACTGGTGGCCGCCACCGTTGTACAAGTTTTATTCGGTCGTCGCGCAGGTGTGTGCGTGACTTGACAAGTGAACGACTTTCCTTTTGTTTTCTTTTTCTCTTTCTCTCCCCCTCTGAAAAAAAACATGGTGCTCAACCTGTTTAAAACGCTGGCCAGCAAGAACGAAGCCGCCCATCACCGCACCCAAAATCACCACCAGTCCAGGTAACAAAACCAAAAAAATAAAAGAATAGAAAAGGGGAAAAAAAAAACAGATTTTTATTTCGACTGAAAAATCTAATTTTCTGTCGGGGTGTTTTTCATGACGTGTCGTATCTCTCCTTCTCTCTCCCCTCACACAATAAAAAAAACGACGAAGGAGAGAGAGAGATGGTTATCGTGTGTGTAGAACCCACACCCATATACGGTAGCGTGAATTTTTCATTCACTAAAAGAAAAAGAAAAGAAAAAAACCACCCACCAAAAGTCGAAACGAAAATTGGGAAGCCCTGGGTATATATTTTTTCCGTTGTTGTTTGGGTAAGGCGACCGCCACAATTCATTTGTCGAGTTGTTGTTGTTGTTGTTGTTGGTAAGGAGCACAAAGAGTCGAGAGAGAGATATTGAAATGAGGCTGCACCTTTTATGTGTGTGTGTGTGGCTTGTTGTTGTTGTGTGTCTACCGACTTCCTAAATTGGCCAAAAGGTTAGTCGTTCTCTTACTCATACTCTCTCTCTATCTCGCAGAGGCTCCTAGAGGCTCTACCTGGGCGCGTGAGTCATTCATTCATAATTCAGTTTGTTTCCCTGGGTGTCGTGTGCACAACTTTTTGGCCAGGCTGCTGCTGCTGCTTCCCCTCGGGCGCAATGAGCAGCAGCAGCAGCACAAGAAGAAGAAGATTCATTATTAGGTCTCGTCCCAAAAATGGTTTGACCACCTAATCAGATCCACTTGGGAGGTTTTTCTTTTCTTTTTTGACCGCTTCATTTTCTCTCTCTCCATCCCCCCCACTCGCACGAAAATTTAAATAATTTCCCACACACGTAAGTTAAACACACACAGCCCACCGTCGGATAATTACGGGGGGACGATTGACGTGTCCGTCCGATAGTTTTCCCGTGGTCATCGCTTGACTTTGTGTCTGTTTGTTTGATTGAAAAAAGAAAAAACCGCAACAACCACAACAAAACACACACGGTTTTGTTTGATAACAAGTGTGTGTGTGGAAAGAACAGGTGTGTGACGCAATCAGAGAGAGAGATGGGCCAAGCCGATAAATCGTGGACGGAAACGATGGGAGACACGCAATCGATTAGAAAATGGGTGGAACGGGATTTTATTTTATTTTATTTTTGGGGTTTTAAAAGGCGGCCACCACCCAAGACGTAACGGAAAAAAAAGCATTTTCTTAGCTGGACGATAAATAAATACTTTGTGGCGTAGTGTTTATGCAAATTCCCCCTCCTTCAGCTAGGAAGAAGAAAAACAGATTTGACCAATTATGGTGGAGACAAACCCGAAAATAGCTCTTGAAAGAAGAAAACTGGACCGCCACCAGTGCCAAAGTGTGTGCGGGATCAATAACCTGGTGGAAAAAAGCAGCAAGTTGGGCGCGTTAGAGGATCGCACCTTAATTGGATCTAACCAATTGCTCCCTAACGCCATTTCTGTGTGTGTGTGTTTTTAGACTCCGGAGTCGAGAGAGAGAGAGATGGAAGGCCATCGGGAGAGAGAGAGAAGGTCCCGATGAATCATCCTGGGCCACGCAGCCACTGCGCAGCTCTTTCAAAGAGAAAAATAACATTGGAGGTCACATCGTCCGTCGCAAAAAAACTAAAAATCCCGAGGCTTTTTTTTTTTCTTTCTATGCACCTGGTCTCTCCTTTTTTTTATTTTAAAATTTTGGAGTGAGCGTGAGTTGAGTGAGTCACACGCCGTTTTCTTTTTTTTTCAACTTTTTTTCTTTTTTCTGAATCAACAAGGAAGTCGCTCTCTTTTTTACGATTATTTGCCTTTTCAAAGATTACCTGGGTGAGATTGCAGACACATATTTTTTGGTCGAGTGCAAACGTCAAGCCCAAGCGTCGTCCCAGGGACGTGTGTTGGCCATTTTCTTTTTTCGTGGTGCACAATTTTCTTCTATGTACAACGTCGAACCCACCACCACCTGTCTGTCCGACCTTGTGGGCTGCTGTTATTTGGCGGCAACGTGTCTCTCCTTCTCTTGTGTGTGTCTTTTTAGCGTGAGTGGCCCAGGTAGAGAGAGATTCCTTTTTTAGAAAGCGCCTGGATCTCACTGGCCAGCCGCTGTTTGGTGTGGCCCCGTCATATCTCCAGTGCAGCAGCAGCAGCTAACGTGAGAGAGACGAATGAAAGAATCACGCCAACAAGTCTCTCTCTCTCTCTCCTGGGTGTACACACCTGGGCCAAGGTTGTCGTCTTTTTTTTTCTGGTTTTCGGCCCAGTGAGTCATACACCCGGTAAGTCATCATCTTTCCAACTGACTAGGGGCTTTTTCTTCTTTTTTCTTGAATTATTTGATTCTTTTGAAAAAACATGATCATTTTTTTTTCTTTTGGTCGATGCTCAAAATGATGTAATGATGTTTGCGGGAGTAAGTGGGGGAGGAGGAGGAGAGGGAATTTTTGATTTCGGTGGGGGCTGTGTGATTGATCCCGATATGGTGTGGCGTGACTCGACACAAGTCATTAGCGATCGCTTGTTACTACACTACCACCGGTTTAAAAAAAAGAAAAAGGAAATGTTTTAAAATTCTTTTTCTTTCTTATTTCAAGTGTGTGGATGTGTGTAAGCTCTTTATTTTGATAGACTCTTCTTTCTCTTTGATGATGCGATTATTTATTTATTTTGTCACAGACTCGTGTCAATAGACACACACACACGCCGAGTAAATAAATACATTTTCTGGATAAGAAGGAAAAAAGCGCGGGAAAAAGCACATTTTTTGAATCGTTTTAGAGTTTATTGACACACATGAAGAAGAAGATAACTCGACGCTTTGATATGTGTTTACAGTTGAACGTCATCATCGTCGATATTATAGACACTGGGAAAATGTTGGAACGAGACCCAGATGGGAGATGATGATGGTGATTTGTTGATTTTGAACCCGTGAACCTTTTTTTTTTTTTTCTTTTTTGGGGCTTTTCATCAAATTTAATTGCCACAAACAACTTGGGAGTGTGTTTCCCAAGTGGGAAATAATCATAACTTTGAATGGTAGTACCTAACCAAAGAGATGGAGGGGGGGGGATTGAAGTTGGAGAGATTTATTATCCATTTATTTGTTTTTGTTTTCTATTACGGGAGAGAGAAGGAGAAGGAGATGTTTTTTTTTTTCAAACGTGAAAGACCTGGTGCCGTACGTGACCGTATAAGGCACTGGGTAATGAGCGGCCGATATATAAACGTGCCAGTCAGTCTACTGCTGCTGCTGCTACCAACCAAATCTAACTATCGATACATAAGCGTTTGCTCGTTTTTCCCCCCTTTTTCTTATCTTTATCTATCGATCTATTCTCTCTCGACCGAGAAAAGAAAAAAAAAAACTGTGTTTCCCGCACTGAACTGCTCCCGCTGCTGCTGCTGGGCTACGGCTGGACTGGGGCTGCCCAATTTGGGATCTCTCTCTCAGCAGAGACTTGAGAGTCCCGCTCCAACGTTTGGCAGCTGTCGTTTTTCTCTTTCTCTCTCCTTTTTTCTTCTGTTTGAACAAGAAGAAGAAGAAAATAAATCAAAAATAAAAAAGAAGAAAGGAGGAACGAAAAACAGGTGATTGAGACTCTCGTTTCAAACTGGCGGCTGCAACTTTTCTTGTTTGTTTTTTTTTCTCCCAGCTAGAAAAGAGAAAAAAGTCGCTTCTCTTCTCTACTTGCCCGTCTAGTCTGAGGCTGGTGAGCTGCTCCTAGTGATCGAATAACCGTTTTTAATGAGCTCGTGACTCACGGCCGAGGCCCCCACAGCCGAGGTCGTTCGTGATGATGTTCTCTCCTCGCGCACACAGACACTGTGCACACGTTTTCTTTTTTCTCTTTTCTTTCTTTCACTGCCAAATAAATAACCAACGTCTGACAATTTCTTGTTGTTATTCTCTAGGGGAAATCAGGAGATGCTACACGCTCCTACGGCCGGATACCAAAGATTCGTCGGGACAACTGGGACATCCTCATCCACCAGCGGTGGAAGCGGCGGAGCTTCTTCGTCGTCTGCCAGGATTTCCCGCATGGCTCGATCGCTGCCCCAACACGTTCCGGAAGTCTTGACTCGCCCCGATTCTTCTTCTTCCGGCGTCGGCAGCGGCAGCCACTCGAGTAGACCGGCCAGTCACAGTTTCGGTAGTGGCGTTGGAGGGTTGAACCCTCGACTTGCCACGGGCCATCACCTCCTAACGGGCGGAGGGGGTTCCCTTTCGGCGCCGAGTTCTCCGTCACAGCTGAGTAAATCGTCGTCGATTCCGTTGAAGATGCGCCAGGGCGTCGTCTCGGCTCGCCACGGCGCCCCTCCGCCCAACATCATCGTCGAGAAGGGACGCATTGAATTCGTTAAAACGGCCACCAGTCCCAGTGCTCCTCCGGCGCCAGCGGCGGATGCTCCGGTCCCGACGCTAACGACAGAGAAACACAAATTGCAAATGGGCACTAAAATATTCCGGCCGCCAACCTCGTCGTCGTCACCTTCTCCCAAGAAATCGACCCTGCCGGAATCGTCTCCTTTAGTAGCTCTGGCGGATGAGATGCCGCCCAAAGGTCACCACCATCACCCCAAATCGAAAGAGACGACCACTCCTTCCGGCAGTGGCGGAAGCATTTCGTTTCGCGATCGATCGGCCAGCCCCAAATTCAATTCGACCAGGGAATCGACTCCGCCGCTGCCCGAATCCTCGCGAATTCCATCCGGAATGGCGCGGAAGCCCAATCCAACGACGACTCCGGACGTTGTCGCCAGCGGCAACGGCCGGAATCTCCTGCCCCGTCCGGGCTTCATCAATAAATCGCGTGAAACGAGTCCGTCTCCCCAGCAATCCTCTTCTTCTTCTTGTTCCAGTGCCAAACCTTCGTCGATTCCGTCTGCTCCTCCATCCAAAAGTGGCAGCAGCAACTCCGGTGCTAGTGGTGGTGGTGTCAGTGGTGCGGCAGTTCCGGTCAGTCCCAATCTGATTCGCTGGAGGGCCAAACTCTCCGGTTCCAGTGGTCCCTGTGTCACGAATCATTTGAATTTGAATGTCTCGGCGGCTGCAGCTGCAGCTGCAACGACGACGACGACGAATAATTCGTCCATAGCCGGAAGCCATCCTAAGAAGACTCTAGGAGGAATAGGGGCAGCTCTGGTGGTGAAATTGTCTGGCAACGGAGCCAAATCTTGTCCTTCATCGTCGTCATCCGCCAGCAGCAGCAGCAAACCGACACCATCAACTTCTGCTGCTCCTGCTGCTGCTCCTACTACTGCTGTTGCCCAGGTATCCAATTTCAATTCAAATTTTCTTTCCTTTCTTTCTTTCGTTCTCCTGGCCATGCAAGGATCTCCAACCAAAATTGGGTAAATAGGTTTTTAGGGTCTCTCTCGTGAGTGTGTGTGTGTGTGTGCAGAATTGATGGAATGAATGAATGACATCATCCAGAGGGGCCCAACCCCGAAACAAAAAAATATGTTTTCCTTTTTTTTTTCCTTTTTCCTTTTTCTCACGAGAGAACTTGAACGACCCAGACTCACGCTCATCCATAAATACCCGAGCTGGAAAAGAGCGAACGAATAAATGTTGAGGTGTGCCCCCAACCAACCGACCAACTCACAACCCAACCGGTGGGTTTCTTCTTTCTTTCTTCTTTTCCATTCCAAAAAGGAGTTGCACGGGAATATTTCGAACGAGTCGAAAAGATGATGTGGGAGGGGCTCCTTGGGCTCCTTATTTGTCGTCATTGAAAAAAGAAGAAAAAGGAAAAAAAATATTTTTAAGTCGAATCGATGCAGGTAGAAAAAAGAAGAAGAAGAGATTTCGGTGAGGAGATTTCCCAGGAGCGCAGACGCCAAAAAATGTGGCCGGCCCGTCTCTCTCGTCTCACGGGAGGGGGGTAGTTTCCATGTCAATAAAGTTGTTGTCGTCGCTTTTTTTCTCTGAACAGAAAGTAAAAGATTTTTCTTTTGGGGGTCTCATCAGGGGGAGAAGAATAGACAGACAAGAAGAAGAAGAAATATCAATAAGAAGACACACAGTGGGAGGGGGTTGGAAGAGAGAGACGTTAACCCCCCGCTGGATTGTCGGCAGCCTCATCTCCACCGACAATCCAGCGGGGGCACATTCCAAAAGAAAAAGAAAAGAAAACATTTTTCTATTCTGACTTTTCTTTTGAGTAAGGAAAAAGAGTTGAATGTCCGTGACGCGATATCATTTCGGGATTATCGAATTTCACGCGAGTTTGGTCAGAAAAGAAAAAACACAAGAGTGACTCCACCTCCTCGTTGGTGGTCGAGAAAAACAAAACAAAAGACACGCAATCCCCCTTTGCACGCACTCGACAACAACAACAACAACATACCTTTTGAAAAAAAGAAAAAAGAAAAGGCGTCTAGTATATAAATAATCATAATAATCATAATACAGCCCCGGTGTAGTAGTAGTACTACACACACATCCCAATCCCCCCGGTGTAAGTGTATATATAGGGCGACCGAGATGACGTCATGCTAAAGAAATGCTTCTTCTTCTTCTTTTGTGGTTGGAAAAAACTTTTTTAATAGTAGGGGGGAATCAAATGCACAGTGAAAGATATTCCCCCGGCAGCTCCTCTGTGACCTTCTTCTTCTTCTTCTCTGCCCGTTGCCAAGAAAAAAAGAAAATTCTCTGCAGCAGCAGCCGAGGTCGCTCAGCTGACAATCCCCCGGGACACGATGATTACACTGTCGGCCAAAAGAGCCCACACTAAACTAAATGGCATTGATCAACCCACAACAAAAAGATAAAAGAAAAAGATTCTTCTTCTGGTTAGATTTTTGCAGGGAAAAGATGAAAGAAGCTCTCGGCTCCGTGAGTGATTGGTCATCACACCTTATGGGCAATGGGCTAGAGGCGCTATATTTATCCTGTTAGCACCGCCGACAACGACGACGACGACGACTTTTTAAAAAGAAACAAATTGGGATGTTACACGCCGACCGGCCGAGAGAGGAGTTGATCGATTTCTATTAATATCCACCGCTACCCGCCATCAACTGAAATGAAAATGAGAACCCCCCGACATTCTTTTCCCTCGTTTTTGCGAGCTGGACGAACGCGTGCCAAAAAATGTCGGTCAAAAGGAGAGAGGGGGGGGGAGGATCGATCCTCCTCCCCCCTCTCCTTTTTTTTCCCACGGCTGCTGTGCGGATGCTGTTTGGGTAAGGGGGAGAGAGGACCCCCATCTGGACGTATTACAACATGGCGCAAAACGGAAGTCTATTGTCCACACAAGTTTTGTTCCAGCTCCTTTTGGGTGTTGGGCCGCGCCGGCCCGAAACTTTTCGAGACCTTTTTTTTCCCACCAAAGTTTTTTGAGAAGATGTTCCGTGTGGAAGGCAAAAGTTGATTGTTTCATCACTATCATCTGATTTGTTTGTGATGCCGAGAGAGAGAAAGAGAGAAGTTTGACTGGGCCATTTTGAAAAAGGGAAAAAAGAATTTCCTAAATACTTTTGGCTGGACCCTTTCTAAAGTAAAAAACTCCCCTCTCTTTTTGTGTGTGTGTGTGTTCGGCTGGGGCTTTCTACTCTATAACAGAGAGTCGAAGCCGAAACTATTATCCAGTTTTAATATCTAAATCCAACAGACACGCTCTCTCTCTCTTTCCCCCCTTGCCTGGGTTTCATTTCTCTTATCCTCCTCGTCACACACGCATGGAATTATATTAGGACGTGATTTGTTATTGCCCCTCGTAGTGGTGGTAGACTAGTAGAGAAGAGTATAAACTAATATATAGACTGGGCGATACGAGCCGGGACGGCCATATAGCAGAGCTACTACTACTACTAAAAATCTATGCTAGTTGTGCACATTTTCTATTTGATTTTTTCCTTGTCGTTTCGCTGTGCTGGCCACTTTTCCACGTTCCCATGAAAAATTGGCTTTTTCTTTTCCTGGAAAAAATAGTTTCGCTAGCGATAAAATCGTACACATTCTTCTCAGTAAATTGGTTAAAAAATGAATGAATGGATTTTTTTGATTTTCTATTGGGCGACATTTTTTCTTTCTCTCTCTCTCGCATGTCCTTATTCAGATTTTTGTCTGTTGTCTAACTCTCTCTCTCTTGTTTGTTTGGTCGTGCGGGTGCGATCGATAAAAATGCCAACAATCAGAGTCATCTAGTGGCGATAATTGGCGGCTAGCAGACGACCTTCGAAAATAATAATAATAATCATGAAAGAATCTTTTTTCCGTGAAGAGGAAGTGACGCGTGAAGATTTTCTTGTAGAGGATAAATAAATAAAAGAAAAATATAATAAAAGAATAGAAAAATGAAAAAAAAGAGAACAATGGACGACCGAGGAAATGGTTGAAGGGGGGTTGGCTGCTCTTTTTATCTCTTTCAACTTGTGTGTGTGTTTGGCTGGTGTGTGTAGTAGAGAGAGATGTTCGGTCGTGTCGTGTGTGTGTGTGTGTCTTTTTATTTATTTATTTATAAAGAGATAGAGAGGGGCTCCGGGTGGACTGGTAATGGCCGCCATTGACCCCGCGCCGTTGACCTTTTAGTCGAAAAAGAAATAAGTTTTGGTTGTTTTTTCGTGGGAAGGAAGAAGAAGAAGAAGAAGATGACACTTGAATTTTCTTCTTCCCTCTTTTTCTCTAGTCCTCCCCTTGACCCAAACGCTTTACAGACACCCGTCGTGTTTATGTATTTGATAAATAAATAAATAAAAAAATAAAAAAAGACGGGACCAGAGAAAATTTTTTTTTAAGAAAATAAAATAAAAAAATTAAATGAAATTGGGTCACGAAGAGAAAATAGGAAAAAGAAAATTCAATGTCGAGTTGTGGTAATTTTTTTTTTTTTTAGAAAATGTGTGGGAAAATTTAATATCGACCCACTTTTTTTCCGGGTGCACTGGGTGAGTTCGTGCGTATTTAATTTCTTTTTTTCTGGTTTTCTGACTTTTAATTGCCAAGGGGATTTTTTTGTTGTTGTCGTTTCCTTTAAAATAAAAAAAAAAATTTCCCTCCCAAGAAGAGTTGAAAAAGGTCGTCGATCTTTCTTCATTTTATTGCCAGTTGCCACCGATGTCGATGACCTTTTTTAATTCTTATTGTTTTCTTTCTAAATGCGAAAATTCCGCCACCCGCTTCTGAAATTGTTCCGAGGGTCTGGGGGGAATGTGTGACAACATTTTTCTCTCTCTTAAAGTTTGTTTCATTTTGAAAATGTGAAGAAGAAGAAGAAACAACACCCCAGTGGGTTTTATTTTTCAAAAAAGAAAGAAGAAGAAAAATGGGCGTGCGTAGTTACGACCGGACGAACTTATATTCCGTTCGACGTGGTTTCACGATTTTTCAAACGTTCCCGCCACTTTTCACACGATTTCCTCCTCCACCCCATCGTGAAAATGGGGGGGAATTATTATATAAGGGACACCCTTTCTTCTCTTCTTCTTCTTCTTTTGTCACGCCGAAAATGTGAAATAAATTTTTTCCCGCCCTTTGCACAAAGATTTAAAGAAAAGAAAAAAGATGATGGATAAATAATAATTTTGTTTTGTTGGATTTTGGTTGCTGGCCGCGTCCATTCCGCCGGCGGAATGACAACATTTCTCAGCATCCAGTTACTACGAATTCCGCCTTTCTGGAGTGTGTGTGTGTGTGTTTACACAAGACATTGTTAGCGTTAGCCAATAGGAGAAAAGAGAGAGAGATAGCTATCGTTTCATCATGGATCAAAAAACACACACACGGACGGACAAAAAAATTGAAATTCTTTCCATCAAAAAGTAGAAAGAGATTCTCTTACACTCGTTCAAACAAACTCACAAAACTATCTCATTCCTCCATTTCTCTGATTTCGTTGAAGCGAAAAGAAACCAACCATTTCTTTTTCTTCTGGGTTGAACAATCGAATCAAGATGTCGCCGAACAAAGAGACAAGTCACGAACACGATTTCGTGGCGTTGATAAATAACTCTTCTTCTTCTTTCTATTTCCCTCTTCACATTTTTTTTTTCTATTTCCTTTTTTTTTCGTACGTTCGTGTGTCGCCCAGATTTCAATCCAATCACGCGGGACCCCCGGCCGCCGTCGTTATCGACATGGATCCGAATATTTTCCGTTTTTTTTCCGCACCGACGAGTCGCTCACAGAAACATAAAACTCACTTGATGGCGATGGGCCTTCATCTTCACAGCTCAACTTCTTTTTCCTTTTTTCCAGGGCCTGGGCAAAGAGAAGAAAACTCGTTGCCTTGAGTGGCTCTTGTGTGTGTCTGTTATTGCCGACGCCCGGGCGTTTATCTCGGGTGGGGGGGAAATGATGGCAGAGGGACAAGTTCTTCTTCTTTCTCTCCCCCACGGTTTGGTTCGGTCGTAAAATGCAGTTGGTCATATTTCATGTGCAGTTTTCTTCTGACTTTTTCCACCCTTCTCTTCACCATTTTGTGCGTGTGTCATCTTTTTGTTTTTGAGACTGGGCCGAAAAATATCTCGAATCGATTGGGAGACTGACGCTCTTGTCTCTTTGTCCATCAGGTGGATGAAGGATCGACGACGCCAGCTGACGCCCAGCCGACCGGTTCCACCGCCACCGCAAGCGACAATCAAATGCAGCTGCTCAACCTGCACTACGAAGTCAAACGGTTAACACAATTTCACAAAATTTTTTCAATTTAGTTCAGGAAAAAATTTCAACTTTATTTTATTTTATTTTTATTTCTAGGCTGGAAGAGACGGTCCACACGCTGTTGCCATTACGTCACCAACAGTCGGCGCTCATCCAATCGTACGAGGTATTAAAAAACATTTATTTTTCTTTTACATTTAAAATTTTAAAAGATTACCCGCCAATTTGTTCATTGAACCGAAAGGCTATTAGCCCGTCGGACACGTTTGCCTCTTGTCGTTGCACCGCCGCGAGTTAAACGAAGCGCGTCACGTTTAACTCGTTAAAAATGAGGAAATTTTCGGTTGTTCCGTCTTTCTTTTCCTTTATATCTTACAAGTCGAAATTACTACAAGATTATGAAAAAAAAGGGGGGAGTCTCAATTTGTGCGTGATGATGACGATGGCTTGTAAAAAATATAAAAATAAAAATAAGAGAGAAAATAGTTTCATTAACGAGCCCATCATTGTGTGTCCAGCCATTACGGGGCAAATGAAGACTCTTTTTTTCTTTTCTTTTCTTTTTGATATATTTAATGAGGACCAGCAACAACAACAACAACGAAATAGTTTGAATTGCATCCGAACACGAACTATTTTTTTTGTCCGTCGTGTTTTTTTGTTTTTTCCAGTTTTTCCCTTTTGATTGTAATCGTTTCTTATTTTATTTTTATTTTTTCTTTTGTCTTGAAGGAGAGGTTGAGTGAGGCCCAGACGCGATTGGCTGCAGCTGAAGCGGAAGTGGCCCAGCTCAAGGAGCGGCTGGCTCGTTGTGAGGGGGCCGAAGTCGACGGCCGTCAAGTCATCCAGCAGCTGGAAGCCGACAAGTCGTCCATGGCCGCCAGTCACGAACAACAGCGGCTCGTGTTCGACAAGTGCCTCGATGAGATTGCCAATCACGTCGTCCAGGCTCTCATCTCACAAAAGGTGAGTCCGTCAGCCCATCCGCCATCTATCGACCCAAATGACAACCAATTTCTAATTCTTTTTCAATTCAATTCAAATCCAAATGAAATAGAACCTCCAGGGGGAATGCCGTCGGCTCAGATCGCAAGTCTCGGACCTGGAACAGCGAAACGTGGCCCTGAATTTGCTGCTGACTCAGAGCCTGCGCGATTCCATGCTGGAAAACAACAAGAAACCGACAGCAGCAGCAACAGCTACTCCGGCGGCCGATGGAATGATGGTCAAATCCAACTCGTACGACCTCCCGCCGACGTCCAGCAGCAGCAACAACCAGCGAGACTCGCTCTGCTCCACAGTCAGCGACAGCGAAATCCGCATGAGCAGCAGCTCGTCCATCTTTGAGACGGGCTCGGGGGTCCGGCCGCTCGTCTCGAAAGATTCCAACTGGACATTGTCGTCGACGAGCAGCTCGGCGTCTTCCACGGCCTCGCAGGCCGCTCTGGCCGTCCAGCAGTCGTCGGAGCAGAGCAATCCGGTCGAGCGGGCCGAGAAGCTGCTGGCCGTCCTCAAACATCGCCTTTTCAGTGCCCAGCTCAACAGTTACAAGAGCATCCGCATGCAGCCTAAGAGCAACAGCAGCGAAATACGCCGGAGTCTCGTCATGCCCGGCCAACAGCCGGCAGAAGCGGCCCTTCCGGCCCGGCCTAGCACCTTGTCTTTCTGTCCCAGCGCCCCAGTCAGCAATAAAGAAACGGGCGTCGTGACGTCCGCCAACGATCCGTCCACTCCGTCGGTCCGCGCCTTGGTCCAAGTCCTTGAAAAACGAGTGGGCAATCCGCTTCCGTCCAGCAGCAGCAGCAGTTTGGAGAAGCCGGACAAGTCCCCTCGACCTCCGCTGCCCCTGGCCCCTGGACTGGTTCGATCCATCCGCAACGCGGCCGCCACCTCGGGCGACAGCAGCAACGACAGTCCGGCCAGCAAGGACGAAGGCTACTCGACCATGTCCAGTGACGTCCAGGTGGATTCCTCGTCTTCCAGCTCGTCGTCTTTCATCGCTTCCGGCTGCTCGTCGCCGGCCACGCTGCGCCGCAGCGCCAGCGGATCGACGCCCAGCTCGACCACCCGCTCACTGCCCATTGCCAAACGCAAGACGCTGCTCAACTCGTCTTCCAGTTCCAGTTCCAGTTGCTCGGCCTATTCGTCGTCCTTGTCTTCCTCCTCTTCCGACTCGCGTCCATCCCAACCCAATCGCTCCATTTCCCTCCAGGAAACGCATTCCGGCGCCGTTGGACTGGAAGAGCTGAAAGAAGAAGCGTCGGACGAGACGAACGAAGACGCTGGAGGCGGCAGCGGCGGCGGCAGATGTCCAGCAGACTCGTCGGTGGCGCCATCCAGCAGCCAATTTTCCGACTACGGCGCATCCTCTTTCAAACGTGGTAATTTTGAATTGAATTTCAATTAAATTAATTTACAGACGAACAATTATTAAAAAAATTCTCGACACGATCTTATAGAATGGCCAGGTGTCCAGTTGGGAACGTTGTGTGAAGACTGGTCGCCCAGCTCGGTGGCCAGTGATTCCGAGGATGTCGAAAGTGACAGGGACGGATTGTTTTCACGTGCCACCAACCAAGAAGAACAAGGTAAACATTTCCACCAGGATTTGACTGGACAAGTTTTTGTTTTTTGTTTTTCTAACTGAATGATTTTGGTTGTCCCAGGTTTGCCCAAGTGGAAGTCGGATGACGAATTGTACAAAGCCGATCAGGAGGAGGACGTGGTGGCCGGTGAAGAAAGTTGGAAGACGCTGGACTTGAGGAACAAATCGCAGCAGTCGGAACACGACTCGCAACATCCGCTGAGGAGGAGCCGGGCCCAAGTTCAACTCTCCACCGATCCGGCGTCCAGCGGTGCCAACAGTTCAGTTCCGCCATTGCCCCGCGGCGAACGTGGGCGGGTGCCGCCCAATTACAGCGAGCACGAAATGGAGGACTGGATCCTGGACGACCGGGAACACGAACCTTCGCCCTCCGAGTCGGAGGAAACGAACGGAGCGACGGCCTTGCCGGCCATCAGCGAAAACAGTTACGAGTCGGATGGAGATGACGAGGAGGAGGAGGAAGAAGAAGAAGAACTTTTCGTCCCCGAGATTTACAGTCCGGCCTGTGACCTGGCGGAGCAGGAAGCGGCTGAAAGTGAAGCGGAAGAGGATGAAGAAGAAGACGACGACGATGCGGAAGAAGAGAGTCTGGACACGGAGTTCACCCGCGACTATTACAGACTAGTCAAATTCGAATCCAACCGGAGTCTGGCCAACTCTGAAAAATACGATCACTGCCCGCCGGGAACCGAGACGGCCTCGTCGGACTCGTCTGCCGCCGGATTGCTGCTGCCTCCGCCCGATCGGCAAGTGGCCCTGCAGACGGTGCTGGATTTTATTGCCGAACAGCAGCGCTACTGCGCCATCCGCGAGACGGCCGACGCCGTCACTCCCGAACTGCCGCACCCCAACGGCCTGGATAAGGATCATCCATCCATCGCTAGCAGCACGCTGCATCAGTTGCGTCACCTGATTGCCGACGACGACAGTTCCAGGGAGGAGGACAGCAGCGACGACGAAGGAGCCATCGGCCGAGACGGCGCTGTTCTCCACAGCGGATTCTCGACCAATTGGATGCCCGTCCACGGCAGCCGGGTGGAACTTGTCGATTTGAACAACGCCGAGGTGCGTAGATGAAATTATAGTTTTAAAATTATTTTTTAATTTAATTAATGGCGGATTTTGATAATTGACGCAGGTGAGAGCTTCGATGTTGGAGAAGCTGTTCCGGTCTTCGTCCAGTTCCAGCCTGAACGAGTCCAGTTCTTCCGATTCCTTCGAAGGTATTGGATGATTTCAATTATCCCTGGGCTTCTTAATCGCAACAAGATATTGGATCCAGATTGTTTTGTTTGATTTGACGTGAATATGTTCATGATGCACCTCCCCCGTTGACTATTTTTGCAAAGTTCCTCCGCAATTGGATTGGAAAGGTTTCTAAAGTACAAACTGACGGATTTTTTCGTGTATTGACGTTTTGTTATTTCATCAAGTTTTAACTCGAGAAAAAAAAAGGTTCTGGTAAGAGAATGCGGTTGGAATTGATTTCATTTCATTTTTAAACGAATTTTCGATCCATCACGATCAGTTCACTTTATGATTGAATTGGTTAAATGTAGAAAGTCTTGTTGTATTAATTAGATTTAAAAAGTCCTGTTAACTAATTTAAGTCAATCCTTGCGTTACAGGAAATGAAGGGCGAGGAAATGTCGAGAGCAGCGAGGATTCTTGTCCGCCACCCATTGCCAGTCCATCAGCGACCGAGGAAAGTCAATGCTAAACGGAAGAAGAAACAAAATAAAACAAAAGAACAAACACAATGCAAACAATTAACCCGTGGAGGAAAAACAAAGGTGAACCTGGAAGAAGAAAAAATCATTTCGCGCTATTATTAAAATTCATCGGCTTCAATTTGATTGAAAATGAACCAAAATGATTAACAAATTGAATTGAAGTTAAGACAAATAACTCGTCGTCGTCTCGTCACAGGGTGCGGAAGATTAAAAAATTGACAAAAATTAAAGAATGTACCTGTTTGTGATTTTGTTTTCCTTTTCTGTTGTTACAAGTTATGTTGCAACTTAACTTGTATTTTCTTCCCCCCCCCCACCTTCCCTACCACCTTCACATTTCTATTTTTGTTTCTTCCTCTCGCGAAATTCAATTCATAATGTCGTCTGTCGTTGTGATACTTGTCTTATAATTATTTTCGTTACATGAATTTCTTTTTATATTAACACGGCCATCCCTTCAAACGCAGCTGGCCAGAGTGTGTACAAAAAGTGTAATTACTGATCCAAAAAACAAGCATAAACAATAGAACAAGTGAATGTGTGAACATGATTGCGTCTCTTTGTTATTGTTTTTCCCGAGTTTAAAAAAGAACAAGTAATGATAAGATTGAATTCTTTTCCATTCTTTAATTATATTCATATATATCTTTACTTTTTTGCTTTGTAATTAACTAGGTTTTTATTGGATTGTGCAGTGTGCTGCTTCGTATTTATTTAAACTTCTATTCGAATTTTTGAATTGAGCGGGAAAATTGATTGCGATATTCCTCGTCAGAGGCGCTGTAGTACAGAATCATGAATCATCGTGGGCGGGATTATTTGGGAATAACGCCAACGGCATACGGCAAGGACCAAGGTGCCGGACAGGGGACAGTCGGTTTTTGTCTGAATCGATGGCAGGACGTCGACTCGACAAATAATAATAATAAAAAATAATGTATCGGTTAATTTTGAGCATGTTTTGAGTAACATTATTGGCTCTTGACATTTTAGGTGAGTCATAAAACTTTATCTCAATGCAATAGTTGTTGTTTTATCTACGTGAATGTCCTCCTCTTAGTCGCCACATGCCAATTTCGTTGTTCTCTCCTTGACCAGATTTCTTTTTCTCTCATTTCAAGAAAATGGGTGAGACTTTTAAAGATGTTGTGGAGGTGGCCATACACTCCAAACTTGATTCACTGTCAACGAATTGTCAGTTTGCAGCAAGTTTGAGGCTGGATAACAAAGAGTTCGCCAACAAAACAAAATGTGAAGACATGACTGTACCTGTTTCCCTTGAAGTAAGTGATTTAATCTATGTTGTTCTAAGGGAAATTTCAACAAAACTGTTTGCATTTAATAGAAGCTGAAAAAGCTAGCACATGTGATTTCTAAAGGAAGTACTAAACCAGACCCAACAGACAGATCCACACACTTCTTGAAGTTAAAGAAATTGTGGCAGATTAGTGGACAAGAAATGTTAAAAGCAAATGGATTCACTGCTCTAGTCGAAAAGTATTCCGAGACTCTGCCAGAATTAACCAACAAAATGTTACGTCTTATGGACCTGGACCCTCTAGCATTTAAAGTGAAATCAACCTTGCAGTCTGTCATCATTTGTGGAACTGGTAGCTCTTTAAAAGGTTCCTTCAGTGAAGAGAAAGGTACGTTTTAAAATTCTATCCATAATTTACTGTCCAAAATGAATAATATTTTATTTCTCTTTTACTTGAAGGAGGATTCATGAAAATGATATTACAAATCCCAGTTGAAGGTGGCCACGAAGGAGGTCGAATCAAAGTGGAACTCAATGATCAAATTCGTTTGTTTAACGTTTGCGATGGAAGTGATCTTTATTACCACCTGACTACTTTTTACTCGGATTGCGATCACACGTTTGAAGAGGTCAAGTTTGGCTGCCGATTGGCCATGATCTTCGACCTGGAACTTGAAACTACTCCTCTCCTATCCTCCCTATCGCCGTCTGCGGATCTCCAGACCTTTCTAGCCGTCAACGACGTTCAAGAGACTCTTGCCCAGTGGGCCTCAACGGAGAATCCTAGTAAGCTGGTCCTTCTCCTCGAGCATCGCTACGCCCCGTCTGAGCTCAATTTTGGCCGCTTGAAAGGTAAAGATCGCCTTCTAGTTCGGCTCCTTCTCTCCGTTGGCACTGTCGACATGTATCTGTCCCACTTGCGGAAATCTGCCTGCGGGTCGTCTAACGAGACTCTCTCGGAAGAGGAGAGCATGGAAACCGATGAGGAGAATTCGGTAACGCAGCGTCCCGTTGCCAACTGTTTGTGCTGCCTTCAAAAACGTTGCAAATGTCTACGCCGCGACTCACAGACAGTCTCTGACGGCGTCCTGCCCGATATTGGAGTCGATGTCGAGATTACGAGCTTGACCTGTCTCGACGGTCGAATCCTAGAATGCAGCCCCTTCCTTAACGTCGATATCGATGCGGATGTCATCCCTTTCAATCACAGTCTCTACACGGTCGAGCCTGAAGGGCCTCTCCTGGATTCTGATTTCATGGAAATGAGTGGCGACTTTTTCGACCCGAGTAACTTGCGCTATGTCTATCATACTCGATCCGTCCTTGTGATTAGCCCCCAAAAATCCTTGGACCTGATGCTCAGTTGCAATTTCACTGTTGCACTGGATCAACTGGAGGCCAACCCGAGCATCTTAGCCTTGAATCGAGTGATAACATTCTGCGAGGATTTTCCAGACGAAGTTTGGCTGGAGGCCGTCGACCGGGCAGAGAGAACACGGCGTCTGGTGTCCATGTGCCTTCGACTCAATGCCAAATTCAACGGTCGGAGGTTACTGCGTGTGTTGTCCAACAACTTCCCCGGACAGCCTATCCAGTACGAAGGGTTGAGGAGCAAAGCGGTTGCCATCGGAGTGGCCCGTCTGATCAAAAAGATCGGAGTGACCGCTTCGGATTTGACCAACGACCTCGTCTGTGAGCGTCGGGCCTTGGAGCAAATCGAAAATTTCGCCCACTTGATCATGGAACTTTATAACATCGACTTGAAAGACATGGCTGGAAACCTCGGCAGCAAATGTGTCACTTTTCTCTACTCCCAGTCTAAGAATTTGATGCCCAGCCTGTCGGTTTCCACCCTCGTTACCTGTGCCGCCATGGTCTTCCGCATGCACGAGGAGAATCCCGTCAGTGGCTTTTTCACGCTCTACAAGTTCAGCGATGGCCTCAAGTTGCTTCCTCTGCCTGTGCTCTTCTTCGTCATCGATGGAATCCAGACGACTTGCCGATCCCACCTTGACAGTAGCCAAGAATGCCAGAGAATGCAGCAGGGTCTGCACAGGAAGCTGCTCACCTACTATCTCCCGGAAGCCTTGGCTGCCGAGATCATGTTTTTTTATCTCAAACTGAACGACGCCATTTTACTCAAGAAAATTACTCAAGACCTTGTTTATCAGACAAACTTTGACGCCATCAAAATGATCGTCGCTTCCCCTGACGTCTGGAACCAGGCTTTAGCCACCACGGGCGGAAAATGGGCGCTCAACTGGCTGGTCTCTACCCGCATCAATTACCTCGAGGGCTTGCGCCTGCCCGTGTTCAGTTGGATCCAGGACTATGCCATTGTCGATGATTGCCCTCCCTTGAAGAATTTTCTTCATTCGTCCGAGATCAGAATCACTTTCCCCGGATTCACCAGCCAACAAGCGGCGGAGGCGTGGTGCGAGGAGCACTTTGGACCCGATCAGCTGGAAGACGCATACAGCGCCAAAACGGAAATCAAAGGCCAAGGCACGAAATTTGAATGCGTCGTCATCAAGACTCGCGATTTGCATTGGCATCACGTCAAGTTGTTTCACGAATCGCGCACCGAATTGCTGGAGCTTCGGGATCGACGACTCCGCCGACTACCGGCCGAAGAATGTGAATCCAAAGTTCATGTCGTCAAAATATCTCTGAACGATCCGATGTCACCTGAATCTACCTCGCGCGCCTCATCTCTTCCGCCTTCCAAACGACTCCGCCGTATGTGACGGCCTTCAAGGAAATGAATTCAAAATCTCTTCTTCTTATCTCGTCATTTTCAAAATCGGTAAAACCTTTTCAATATGCATAACATTTCACGTTTGTATTTTTCTCTTATTTTTTTTTCTTTTTTCTTTTCGGAAAGTTGGTTGAAAAGTATCTTGTGTTTTCTTGTGTCTAATCGTTTTATTCCGTGTTTAATTTGGTGTGTTGATGAGAACCCAGTTGCGATCCTTGGTTAGAAAAGTCGCGAATAATTGAAATTGATTTTTATCGCCGGAGCGAAAATGTTTCAACAGATTTTTTTCTTTCTTTTTGGGAATACAGAAAATCTTTTCCACATTTCATTGATTTGGGTTTTTCAAAAGTTTGACATTTATTTCAGGTCTATGCCGTGGACTTTGGTTTGTAGCGATAAAGATGAAATGTCAAGTGGGAGCCATCAGTGTCAGTACCGATCAAATAAGATGAAGAGAGTAAAGACTAAACGGTTACATGATTAATCTTTTGCCGGACTTTTTCTTTGTGTCAATAGGAAAACCAGCTATCCGCTGACGGGTGTGGACAAAACGACATCACTCATACAGTAGGAACTTGGCTGCTCTGCAGGTTTCTAATGTGTCAATCACAACTCGCGCGGTGTGTTTACAAGCGCTGGAACTATCTGGGATGATAAGAACTTTCATTACAGCAAAGGGATGTTATCTCGATTTTGTGCATACCAAGCCACTGGTGTAATGGCGTCTCGATAAGACGACCAATTTCTTTCTTTATTAAATTTTAATTTTTTTTTAAAACATTGAATGCTGTCGAATGTGTGCTTTAAGTGTAAGTATCGAATTCTATATGCTATTTGATTTTAGATATTAACATTGGAAATCATGGTGTGATGTTTTTGACTTGTCTGTTAGTAACCCTTTCGCGTTGTAGTCGTAGATTTGCCTTGGGTTGGCTGCTTGTTGGACTTTGCTGTGTTATTTGCGGGGTTTGTGTAAGCGGCCCCCGTAGACTGCACGTACAACTTGCCTCCAGGTCCTTGAACAATGGCTGGAATATTGGCTCGAGGCAATGTTGTAGGTACCTGAGGAGTGGGGCCGTAATTCGATCGAGGCACTCCTGTTAAGGTATTGCTGTCAAAACAAAATCATTTATTCACCGAAATCTAATTTTTTTTTTTAATCGAGCACATACTTCACTGGGATCGGAGGAGGACCACTTCGAGCACTGAAAGCGTCGGATCTTACGGACGCCAAAGATTCTCTCCTACGCCTACATTATTCAGGAATATCAAACATGGTAATTGAACTTGTTGAGATATTGAAGTTAGCGGACGCTGTTAATGTACTGACTTGCGTGAATTCTTGGCGATGACCATGTAGATGCATCCGATGATCAGGATCAACACGATCAGAGCAACAAGACCACAGGTAATGTACAACAAGAGTTGAGTGTTTGTGTCGTTATTAGGTGGTCCGATAGTCGTCGAAATTGTTCCCGTACTAGTTGAAGTTGTGGCTGTCGTCCTAGTCGTCTCAACTGTTGTAGTAGTTGTCGTTGTTGGGGCTTCAGTGGTCGGAATTTCAGTCGTGGTTGGGATTTCTGTAGTTGGAATTTCAGTCGTGGTTGGGGGTGTTGTAGTGGTTGGGGGTGTTGTAGTGGTTAGGGGTGTTGTAGTGGTTAGGGGTGTTGTAGTGGTTGGGGGCTCAGTCGTAGAAGTAGTTGCAGGGCTGGGCGTGATAACAGCACAGATGGAGCCGTATTCGCTAGGATCTAGCTCTTCAAAGGTAGTGCCATCCGCACAAGTTCCGCCAGACACATACTGCAACAATGTTGGGTTGTCTCGGATGAGCCAAGCCAATTGGCAGTTATCGCAAGTGATGCCATCTTCAATAATCAGAACCCAAATTTTTAGTTAAACTGTCCGTTTAATAATCGTATTTCAGATTCTTACTTCCGGCAATTGAAACAAGTCCAGAGCCAGTCTGATTCATTTCGACGAGGACGTCCAAGAAAACTTCCCATTCGAACAAAGTCAACAAGTTGTTATCAAGTGGCACGATTGCTCCGCCGTAATTGCCTAAAAATAGAACGTGGCGTGATTAGTGTTAGGATAAATTTACCCCAAGGTGATCTGGCGTTGCTACCTGTACTGAAGGCGTTGTATGAAATGGTATTCACCACGTTATTAGACAGGTTTAAGAATCGAACCGAGCGATCGTTTATAAAGCTGAACGCGTTTGAGTCGACAGAGTTTATCTGGTTATTCGACAAGTTGATGGAGGTCAAACTCAAGATATCGCCGATGTGTTTAGGGACGAGAGTAATCAACGGCGACTGGCGGATGTTCAAATTTGTAAGTGGGACGCTGGCGGTGGCTAATGCGAGTAGTATGTTGTCAGCCACTGGGTTGTCGAGGTCGGTGTTTCCGACAAAGTTGAGTGTCTTCAACGCCGGAAGCTTAGCCGCTGGGAAACTAAATAGCGAATTGTCAAAACCCAGACAGTTGTCGAAAGTTAACTGTTCGGCATTTCTTAGAATGGGTAGAGAGCTGATGGAGTTAATTCCACTCACAGTTGTCAATCGGACGTTTACGATTCGCGTAAAGTTCTGGAGAAATAACCAGTTGAGTTGATCGATGTCGCAATCGGTGATGGAAAATTCCTGGGCATAGACGTTCGACGTCCGGAAAGCTCTTAGACTAATGTCAAGGGTGGACCCAGATGGGCAGGTGGCAATTTCAATGATACGTGCGCGTTTGTCAGACAGCAGGTTGTCAATAACTTTAATCAAGTCTGGACCGTCTGGTTGACCGGGTGTGGTGACAGCTGGTATTAAAGCGAATCGATTTATTACAGTCGCTGTTGAGTCCTGAAAAATCCTCTGAATTTCCTGGTTCGTAACTAAATCTCCTAAACATGTAATGTTCAGACTTCCTTGCCCAGTTTCTTCGCAAAAACACGGGGAGTAAATGGGTACACTCAATTCATTAAAACATCCTGACTGCTGGGCGTAATTTGAAGTGCACAAGCACATAAACAACACCTACACAACAACAACAAATTAGTAATTTTAATTTCGTTATAGTTAAAAAAAAAATTGACTTTAGAATGCATACCCAACTGAATACTGTCTTTGGAGAGAACACAAATGTCCACATTGCGCCCAACTAATCCGAATTAATCCGAAATGTGCGATGTTTAGCTTGTCGAAGCTGCCGATCAAGTGACGTGATCTATAAAAATTGATCGACGGTTTGGCGTTTATTGAAACGTCTGCTCTCGTTCAAAGTCTTGCCCTGTATCAGTTTCTTCACACTTCCTACCAACTTATCGCTAGAAAGCGTCCAGAAAAGTTTTACGCCTGCCTCTGATAGAACGTTCCCTACCGTCGTGTCACTAAAGCCAAATAGATCTTTGAGTATTTGTGAACTGATAGCAACAAGATTGATTCCGTTCGTAAACCGTTTTTCCCCTTGACACGGGGAATGAACGAGGAAAAAAAAAGAAAAGCTCTGAAGCCATATCAAATAATGACGCAAGCCCCTGAACAATTTAACAGAGCTCTCACGCGTCCTTCAATTTGCCCTACCGACTAAAAAGATCAGGTGAAGATAAGACATTTTACAAATGGATTTTAACTAAACACCTTATTGATATTGTAATGTTAATAGTCGTCACAGCCTTATCCTTTGTCCAGCACCGGAGTCACGCAGCTACTACACCGAAGGGGTCGAGTCAGTTTAGGTGCATCATTGGACCAATAAAGCCGTGCAGTATCTAAAGTCGAATCAAATCCTTTGCGCGTTTCATTGACATTGTCCGTCTACGCCATGAAACCAGGGCTCCTTCTACACCATTTCCTCAGCTCAATTGTGGTGCCGTTCATTGTAAGTAAAAAAAAAATTAAAAACTAATCTCCGTTAACTAAGCAATGAAACGTATTCTAATTTTGTTTTATAATTGGCAGTTGCTGTTATTGTTTGATGGCATCAATCAAGCGAACGCCATCGATTGTGGCCGTTGCTCGTGCATTAAAGATCCTGCTACCGGATTCCAGAACATAGACTGTAATGGAATTCCCTTCGCAGAGATCAAGCTTACATTCGGTGTCAATACCGGAATTGAAAAAGTCAACCGGTTTAGAGTTATTCCACTAAACGGAGACTCTCAGATCCCGGCCGATTTGTTGGGTACCAATCAAGTCCGTGTCTTTAACTTGACGAATTGTGGAAGTAATATCATGAAGATTGATCCCAATGCGTTCAAAGCCTCAACTACAACTACGCTGGAGTTTTTCATCAATGATTGCAACGTTGGCAATTTGACGTGGTTATTTTTGAAGGGGTTTACTAAAGTCAACCGGTTGCAGCTGGTAAAGGCAACTAATATTCAATCCTTGAGAACTTTGCCTTCGCTTCCCAGTCTCACACAGCTGTCAATTACCAGTAGCAAAGGATTCGATTCACTCAATTTTCCTGGATCATCTCTTGGGGGTTTGAAAAATCTTATCATGACGGAAAATGTGGAACTGAACGATACAAAGGTGGAGTCGATCCTTGCGACACTGATGACTGCCAATGGTCTAGAAATGTTATCGTTGAAAAGTAACCCATTTGTCAGACGTGTTCCGGACACGCTTGCAAATTTTTCCGCTCTACATTCGTTGGATGTTTCCTTGTGCAACATCGATTTCATCGATTCTCTCTCATTCTCTGCTCCGGTTGTCAAAGTAGACCTAACGAGAATCTATCTATCAGACATCTCCGATAACTCATTCGAAAACGGTATTTTAATTGTGTTTTTAAGTGAGTAAAAAAAAAAAGCTTTTTAACATTCTATACTATTTGTCTATCAAGGTTACTACGGTAACGCGAAGGTTTCACTCGACGGCAACCAGTTGACAGAATTCAGTTCGACCGTCTACAAAAAAATCCTAATAGAAATGGAAACTTCCCAAACTGGCATACCCGGCAGTCTCTCTATTAGAAACAGTAAAAACGATTTTGCATTTGATTACGTAATAACGTGTAAAATTGTTATTGCTATATTAATATTAGATCCAATCACCTGCGATTGTCAAATGGCCTGGCTCATTCGTGACTCTAAAGAACTGCTCCCTTTCGTCTCCGGGACTTGTTCTAACGCAACTGAATTTCAGGATCTCAATCCCAGTTGGTACGAACAGTGCGTCGCCTTGACTAGTACAACTACAACAACAACCATTACAACTACCACAACTACCACAACTACCACACCCACACCCACAACCACCCCCACCACACAACCGACTACGACATTTAATCCAACAAATTCTGTACCACCAACAAGTGAAGTTCCAACCAGTCAAAATAACACGACCTCGAGCATTACAGAAACCGTTCCGACATTGGCCATCACGACCACTACTACTGAAAGTGTTCCGCCGACAAACGACAGCAATATCAACATTTTTTTCTACATCCTTTACGGCCTATTGGGTTTAGTTGCTTTGATTTTAATAGCCGGATTCGTCTACATGTGTTTTAATTATACCGCAAAGTTAGTTTCATTTCGTAAACATGTTGATGTGATGTAAGTAATTTTTAAATAATAATTAATCATAGGAGGCGAAGGGCGATGGCAAGGGATCTGGAAGTTTCTTCTCGTAGGTCGTCTTCCGCTTCTCATCTAACAGATCGTCTCGGTTCAGTTTATAGCGACCAGCTACGTCCTTTGGACCCTCGAGCGTTAGATCCTCGTGCATATTACCTGAGAATGCCGGAACCTCATCCACCACCAGTCAATAACGCCAGGTAAGTGATGGTTAAGTGATGCTCATTTGTTAATGTTATCATTATTTAGATGCCAGAAATAATGACCCTATAATAACAATAACATGTATACAATTAATTCAGGGACTCGAATTCGGTTCGGATCACCACGCCCTATCGACAAGATCCAGTTAAAAGGAACACATCAGCACCACCATCGATTAACCGAGTACGAGGATTAAGAAGAGTTCAATTTTAAATTACTTATTGCTTCGCAGTTCTAGCTACCAATAATAAAAATAACAATTCTTAGACGAAGATGTTCCAATTTGTGCCATGTATATATATATTTTTAGTTAGCTGAACCTTTTGATGATTGTGTAGTTGTAAGAACTAAAGAAATAAATTATCTGTACAATAATGATATCAATTTCAAAAGGGGAAAAACCTTGGAAAAGTCAAGGTAACATAAATGGGTAGGCTCAAATGGCGCATTTGCTAGGACGTGTTGTCAACCTTATTTCTTATCTCCACCATTCTATAACACACTTCAATTTATTACTACAGAAATTCTTTACAAACAATGCAAACAAAACGACAAATAAATAGCTGCCCATAAAAAAAGAAGTAAAAGAACCAAAACATAAAGGTTTTTATTGTCGCCACAAGGCGATAGATTGGCGCTAGGTAGTCGATACTCGATACTCGATAGTCGACAGAAATAACAAAACAACAAGTCGCATCGTGTTGCTGTTGCAGTAAAATATGAACTTGTTGGCGGTTTATTGGTTATGAGTCAAGAAATTCCCATATTTTTTCATCACATTTATTTTTAATACTACATTCCATACGTCATTATCATGGCTTTGGCGTCTAATGGTTAGTTTTATCTTTTTTGATGGCTGGAGTGTTAGTACAAATCTACACTTCTATGCTTCTATCTTCAACACATGCAGCTTCTTTCTGATTTTTTTTGCTCTTAAATTATAATGTTTGTCTTCTGAATATTTTAGACACATTTGAAGAAACTGTTAAGTTGATACATGAAAATTGCATCAATCGTTTTCATCCAACATTACCTGTTTTGGTTTCTGGATCAACTCACCTGACATTCTTTGATGCCAAAGATGGCATCACTCAATTTTCAAATTGGAATGAAAGGCAATGTAAACTTAAAGGAAATGTTGCTATATGCTCAATTGAATGGAATGTAAGTTATACAATTTATATAATCGATTTGAGTAGCCTAGTGGTTTGCATGTTGGAAAATTCTTTCATGTCTTTCAGGTAGATGGAACAAAATTGGCTGCTGCAGTAGCTGATCCTAATCAGTTATTTGTAAATGATTGTGGTGACGAAAGTGGGGAAATAATTGTTTGGAATTATCCAACATGTGATATCCTCTTTCAACAGAAGCAATTCAAAGTAGTCCATGAAATTGAATGGAATCAATTTAGACAAGAAGTTTTTGCTACCTATAATATTGTAAGTTGGGTCAAATATGATCTCATTCTTTTTATTTAAAAAAATAAAAATAAAATCTTCATTCAGGGTGACCCACTTGTGTCACTATGGACCACCAAAGATCTGAAAAGAAACCTTTTCTACGTATTTGATTTTGATCGTGAAAATCGTTTTCGTGAATTTATCATGAAGGTAAAGTGGATCTCTGAAAGCGAAGTTGCTCTTGGACTCAACAACGGCACGATTGAGATTTATCGAATTAGTGAAAGCCATCCTGTGACTGCTCCACAAATAACGAGAAAATTAAAACATGATGTGAGTTATTTACTGAATTTTCTGGGATAATTTATTACTCTAACAAAGTTGTTCTTGGTTTGCGTATGATGAATGAAGCGTGTCGTTAGAGATATGAAATGGAGCTGTACGACGCAATATTTAGCCTCTTTTTCATGGGATAATACGATCAAGGTACGTAATGCTATTCTTGATGTCATTTAATAAATAACGAACTGAATTAACAGGTGTCACTCATTTATTTTTGCTCAACACAATTTGCAGATTTGGTCTGTGGACAACGGCCTTAACGGGGAACTTATCCACGGATTACATGTGAACTCCAGTTGTTACATTTACAGTTTTGCTTGGCGTACAAACAGGAAAACATACGCCGAAATTGACATAGAAAGAGAATCACCGGAAAACTTCATAGTAGCTTGGTGACTTTTGATATGCGTAGTTTCTTCTGTTGTTATACTCATCATAAGTTTTGCACAGTGGATTGAGACACGAGATCACCCGTAAGAAGTCATCCAATGGGTCGACAGGACCGATTGTTATCTGGAATCCTTTAGAAAGAGACGAGTCTAAACAGCAACGAATCCTTGAAAAGCACAAATGTTCGGTTTCCTCGCTTGCCTTTTCTCCTGATGGACAATTTCTTGCGTCGTCGGATGCAATAGATGTTATCATCTGGTCGACCGAGGTAATTTACAAATTAATATTACGCCATCCAATTTTAATGATTGGATTTCGAAACCAGAAAGTTTAGAATTTGTAAAATGTATGTTGTGAACTAAACATGGTTTATTTGTTTTTGTTTTCAATCAAACTATTATTAGACTTGGATGCCCGTTTTTGTCTCGCAGTATAACAAATTTACTCAAGATCAGCTCTTGAAAAGTCGGCCTTTGTTTAATTGTCGGTTGTCTTGGATGGCCTTGGGCTCAACAACTGCGGGCGGTGTGAACAAATTGACTTACTCTTCAATCGATAATAAGGTAAGTCTTTTAACCATGGGAATACATGAATCATTCTTTGATATTTCCCGAAATTTGTCTTATTGGATTTTTAGATTCATGTGTTTGAATGTGTCGGCGCAGAAACATCACGTTTCAAACACAAGAGGGCTAAGAGGGCTAGAAATTGAACCTGTTTAAACTTAATTTGTTATTTTTTTGTGTCGAATCCCGCTGTTCTTTCGTTCATTTATATCCATGACGTTTTTCTTTTAATTTTGCTAATCGTATTTTACTAAGAAAATTGAAATCGTGTATACTTGCTTTTTAATTAAGAAAAAAATTGGTTTTTCTGAAAACTTAGTTTTGTCGCTGTAGCCATGCGGTTTCCAAACCAGAGACCAAAATAGATATTTTTTAATTAATTTTAAAACTTATGTATCGCTATTTTTAAAAAAATATCCTAATACGTATATTTAGTTACAGGTCGGCCAGTTTGTCCAGACAGAATTGAAGGTCACGAGAAACATTACGTAAAATTGGCATGCGATGGTGTAGAGGTTGGGTGAGAATGACACGTGTTTCATCATTATCAAGCAGGTACAATGGCCGCAAGCTTAAGCTATTTGGTTTTCATTTTGGATGATATTGGTTTTTGTAGACCCACCCCCAACAACTTCATCCTGCAGAAGGAAAGGCCGGTTTGCATTTCAATCGAAGGTCATGGAGATCAATTTACGTAAAACGTATCATGCAGTGGTGTAGAGGTTGGGTGAGAACGGGACGTTTTTCATCATTATCAAGAAGGTAGAATAGCCGCAAGGCTCTAAAGGTGAGGGTGAGAAAAAATCGTATAAAAGGAGAGAGAAACGGCCACTGGAAATCAGTCGAGTGGGCATCTCCGACCCGACAACAACTGTAATATTTGTTACCAAGAACTGCGTTCTTCCCATTCGTATTCGAAGGTAATATTTGTTTGTTTTACATGGAGTGTTGCGTTGGATCAATTCTTTTTTTTATTTAAATTTGTTAACATGCCACTGATAACTGAATGTTTTCAAATTATTTACTTTCTAGTTAATTATGGCGTCGTTCTGCTGTTGGTTATCGTTGTGTCGATCAGTGGTGTACCGATGTCTCCTGGGTATGGCGGATATCAAACCGCAACGCCGCCGTCTTACTATCAAACGCAAACGACCAGCTACTACACCGAGGCCCCCAACTACTACACTGAGAAGGCCGAATATTACACAGCTACGTATGCTGCCCCAGTTTACTACACCGACGGGCCCAAGTATTACTCTGCTCCAAGCTACTACCAAACAGAGGCTTCTGACTACACCGAGGCCCCCGAGTATTAAACTACAACCTACGCTGCCCCCAGCTACTACACTGGAACTCCGAAGTTATCCACCACCAAGGAAATGGAACACCCCAACCTACGCTTCTCCACCTTACTACACACGGCAACGTGCGCTATTAGTCACCAAGTGCAGTCTTGATCGTGCAACCAATTCTCATGCGTAAATATGCTGTTTTACATTCACTTTTGAATCATTCCACGTTTCTTAGATTGTTGGTTAATCATTTATAAATTTAAATGTTTAAATATTTTCAGTTAGTTTTGACGTCGTGCTGCTGTTGGGTGTTCTATCGTTGCTAGCGGGTCGACCACTGGTGTATCGAACTCCACCGAGGTTGGGTGAGGACTGTACGTGTTGCATCACTCTCAAGTGGGTGCAATAGCCGTGAGGCTCAAGAGGTGAATCAGGATGAGAAAGTCGTATAAAAGGAGAGGGAAAGGGCGATGGAGATCAGTCGAGTGAGCATCTCCTACTCGGCAACAACTGCAGCACAATATTGGTCATCAACTGCATTCTTTCAATTCTCAATCATGGGTACATGTTCCGTTTTTACATGTAGTTTTATATTTCTACTTTTTCTATTTGTTAACATGCCACTTGGAATGATTATTAATGTTCAATTTTTATTTTAGTTAACTATGGCGTCGTTCGTTGGTTATCGTTTATTGCCGAGTCTATTAATGTTGTACCGATGTCTCATGGTTATGGAAGATACCAAACCGCAACGTCACCACCTAACTACACAACATAGGCGACAGCCAGTTACTACACGAGGCCCACAAGTACTACTCCAATCCCAGCTACTATACCGAGGCTCCAGCTTATTACACCATCGAGGCCCACAAAAACTACACCACCAAGGCATCGGAGTATTACACCACAACCTGCGCTGCTCCAGACTACTACACCGAGGCTCCAAAGCACTACACCATCACAGAACCGGAGTACTACGCGGCTACGTATGCTGCCCCAGCTTACTACACCGGGTCTCACAATTATTACTCTGCTCCAGCTTACTACACCGAGACTACCAAATACTATTCAGCACCCAGCTACATACCTACAACTACACAGCGGCTGCTTCATCGTACTACGTTGATCCGAATTACTACTCCGAGGTTCCAGTTTACTACACCAAAATCTACGCTTTCCCCCAGCTGCTACACTGAAGCTCCTGTTCACTGCAACACAAAGGCACCCGAGTATTACACCACTACTTAGGCTGCTCCGACCTAATGTACCGAAGCTGCGAAGTATTACTTGCCCCAGTTACAACACCACTACAAAAAGACCGAAAAAGACTTATTCTAAATCCAAAATTTTTCCTTGTAAATGGAAATTGATCCTTATTAGAATACACTTTTAATGCGAGTAATTATCTTGTAAGGCTTCTCAACACCTCCAAGCATTTTAACATTGCAACGTATTCTGATTTTCATTTTTTGAGCAGAACTACTGTTGCTTCAGTTGCTTTGAACAAGAACACTCTGATGCTTGGACGAATTTCATTTAGGCAAGTTACGAAAAAGTTGGTCTTTGTTCTGAACTTACTGTTGTATTTTTATTTAACTTAGGGTAACGAATGGATTATGACAAATTATGTGATTGGTTCTACATAGATCTTCGGACTCAAATTCTTCTGCCAATAAATTTTCTAAGTCCCTTTAATACCTTGCCTTAATAGAAGTCAAAACTCAATCATCTGTTATTACAGACACAATGAAGAAACATGTTAAAAGGAATTGCTTTATTGTCCCACCTCCACCCACAATTCCACCACATTTTACAGTCACATACAAGTCATACATACATACACATATACACACATACACTTAAGTTAACCCGTTGGCTGCCACGCCATACAACCCGTAGGTTGTTTTTCTACTACTCTACGCGCCACGTCAGAAGGATCCATGACCAAGGAGGGACTTGCCATTGCTGACAAGTCCGGGCTGACACGGTGACAGGAGAAGATGGAATGCACAACCTCTAGAATCCATCACCGTATCGAAAAGGGGGAAGTCCCTATGGTGCATTGCCTAACAGGCGCCTTACGGCGAATTTTGGGCTGGTGCGACTGTCCGACCCCGCGGCATGAAAACCACGAGACCGAACAGCGCGGCCCGTGCTAAGGAGCTAGGGGAGAACAAAGGCGTGGCAGACAACGGGTTAACTAACACATAACGAAATAATACCAACAATACGATGATCCACGTTGTTGACGAGTCTCGGGTGCCGGTCGCGATCGATGATCCACGTTGATGACCAGTCTCGGAATTCCATCTTCTCGACGTCTCATCTGAATTACCTGAATAAAGACAACAACATTCTTAGTGACATGCCAATAAAAGTTACATAATAGTCAAATAAGGTACATTGATCTTGTTCTTTTTTGCTAAAAACTTCAAAGGCCCGCTTTAAATTGCTTAAAATCTGCCTAACAATATTGAGAACTGAACACATAACAACTTTAGCTCACTTGCTAGTAAAAAAAAAAATTCCGGAAGTATACCGGAAGTAACCACAGCGTCTTAACCATTGAGCTGTCGTCAAATTAAACCACATATTCGTGATCTCCATGAAATTTGGGGTCGATTACGTGTGATTTAAACGAAATCCAAAATTTGGGCAAAATCGAGAATTTTCCTGAACTATAGTTCAGGAAAATTTTCGAAACCGGAAGTACGCGTACGTAAAAATAAAAACATGAACTTTACCACAAATTTAACGAGGATCACGAATATGTGGTTTGTTTGGACGTCGAATGAATATTAACTGAACTACTGACTGAAATGACAAAACCGGAAGTAGAAAAAAAAAGCAAAAATCGATAATTTAACAAGTGAGCTTTGTTGGCGGAATAGATATCGTCAGTTACCACTAAAAATTTCCACACAATAACTGCCGATAAATGTTTAAAGAGATGTGCAAAGTAACTAAAACTGACTGTTTTGACAGCTGAAAATTATCGAAAAGCCATCTAGCGTTAGAAAAAAGAAACGTCTAATAATACTTTGCGCGCAAGAAGGCCCTGATTTTGGAATTACTACATAGACATAGAGTTTAACGCAAGTAGATCACTAGTAGATAATCTAATAAAATAAGTCAATTGTCGGGTACCTAGGCATAATTCCGTGGAGAGTGACAGAAGGTGTGTACGACAAATTGTTTAGCAGCATAATAAGCAGAGAAGCTAGATGAGTGTGGGTACTGAAGATAAGGATGGAGCAGAGAGTTGGTAGAAGTCACTCTTCTGTAATGAACAAAGGCCAGCATCAAGGATCTCTGTGCCAGGACCACACAATTCCAATATAGAATCTGCGTTGTAGATTGACATCGGGGGCTGACTCGCGAAATTCAATGGATCCAATGGGATACCACACAACCTATGAATTCCATAAGCAAAGAACAGAAAAAGGTTTTAACATTGCAGTGAGGCCCATAAATACCCACAGCCAAGGTTGAATTGAAAGTTAATGACATGATAAAGCGAGAACATAGAAGCACACCTATACCTCAATCTGTTGTAGGCTTTTTTCTGTTGTAGGCTCGTTTCTTGTAGCTATGAAGTGGGAGATGCAGAAAAAATGGCAGCAATACAATTTCATGACGCAACAACCCCACCAAGTGTTTAAAGGTGTAAGGCAAGAAGGAACCTGTTAAACAAATGGGTGTCAATTTTTAGATTATTTTATTGCATTGATGGATGATGAGGTAGTAAATTCGGAAGGTTACATATGCTTACCTGTAACTGTATATCCAATGCCACAACTTTTGGGCATAACAGCTTGCAGTTTTGTCTAAGATGTGAGAGGATGATGCAGATGAAGCTGAGCGAGTGAGTCACAGAAGGGTTGAGCAATTGGTTTTTTTAAATGGAGTCCAAATTTAATCTGATGACTAGACGGTAGGTACATTTTCTAGAATTTCAAGTACAGTACACAATTAGTCGATTGGTCAAGTGAGTGCTAGAAAATTTGATACAATGTAGTTAGAATAATAACAATAAGCTTACATGTAAATAATTGGTTGATTTTGGGCAGTAAAACATGAAAATTCGAAAACAGAAGATGACAAAACTCTTCACACATTTCGCCATTTTAAAAACAACACACACCATCTAGCGGCAGACTGGACAATCGTCTGAATTGTTAAAAACAACCGCTAGATGATGCCGCAACAAGCTCCCAAGGAAGGAGCTGACAGAGTGACAGCTGAAATGTGAAATGTGGGAAATCGAAAGAATTCGAAAAGTGAAATCAATATTCAGCATAAGTTACCATGTTTGAAACTGAAAAACTAACTTGACTTGGTAGTATGTTAACTAAATGTTTCATGCATATTTACCAGTCCATTTGTCATCATTTGCCACGTAATGACGACCATTGTTGAAGCTGGCCAGGAATTCTAATAAGCTGTCATCAATCCTGCAGCTGTAGTGTGCCTATACTAAAAATGGAATAAAAATTGTAATATCACAGCTATCTTACTAATTTTCTGTTCTTGTCTTTCAGATAAATGTTTTGTAAATAGTGAATCTCAAATCCAAGAACTTTGAGTCGTTATTTCACTCAATTGACTTTCTTTTTTCCGATTTTAATAATGGTGAGCTGCAGTTTGAACACTAAATAACATTTTCTACATCTACAATTCATTGTGTTTGTCTTGAGGTTTTTGTTTAATTTTTCTAGGTGATAAATTGCAAGTACTTACCTGAGCAGCTGAGCTCTTCCTTTAGAACTGTGGTTCCTTTCAATTGATTCATTTGAGGTATTGATTTCTGTCACTGCAATCTTGTTTTAAAATTGACATCTAAATAATCTTTTTAGTTTAATCCCTCGCCTCTGTTCCAGACCTTATCCACTAGTAGAATATGCCGAGAGATGTTGAACTTATTCTAGGTATCTTGTCATTATCTGTTTTTACTGCATTCTTAGTTAATCATTTTGTTAAATTTCAGATTAACCCTTCGCCCTTGTGCTACAATTTGAAGATATTGACGGTAACAGAAGAGCTTGCTTTCTATCAATATCAATAAATTAGGTAGATGTAGATAACTTACAAGTGCATATCTGGGCTCCTTTCTTTTCTGTGGCCCCGTTTCCCTATCTAACCACTAACCAACGCCCGCCGGTGGTCACTCACCCGCTGTGAAACCAGGAGGATGAGGAGGGCTCTGGTTGAACGGGGACTTGGAAGGCGCATGATCCTTTTGGAGGGTCATGAGTCTAACCAGGAAGCCTACTATGACTAATCGCTCCCTAGTAAAACTTGCCTCGAACTCTTCTCTCTTCTTCCTTGTCCAGGTAATCTCCCTGGGCACAGTCGATCAAGGCAGAGTTTCCCCCTCTCTGGATTGACTGTATGTGGCAATTAAAGCAATGAATGAGAAAAGCGTGGAAATCTGCGTCAGGTCTCAGGTAGTTTTAAAGAATTATATATTTTTATATCATTTGATGTTGGAATATTTGTTAATATCTTGCACGGAACAAAAAGATTTATTTTGTACCGGACGCTATTGAATTATTATTTATTTAAATAATATAACAGTATGTTTTTAATACAAATATTTAGTAATAACAGTTATGATGTAATAAAAATTCATAGATATGTATGGTTTCACTTTCAACTAATTATGAATGTGGTGTAAGGAATTTCTTTGGGATGAGGAGTTTTTCATTTTTGGAAGGTTAATGGTTAGAAACTGACATTCTACTTACCGCGTCAGTTTCTTTGATAAACACAAAACTTTTATTTTATTTATCACATCTCCCACCCACCTCCCAACTTCCCCCTCGTTTCTTTCCCAATCGCGAAGCAATGTTTATTATTTGCTCGACATAAACACTCCCATATTTCTGTTCCTTCTTATCATACAAACGGTAAACTGCAGAATTTACAAAATATTGGTTGCAACTTCCGTAACAAGGAACAGCCACTGGATAACTTCGATGCAAAAAAATCTTTCACCAGCTTAGGCTGCAACAACATGCCACATCAGATAGCAACTACGGGAAGATAAACCTATAACAAAAAAGAAATGGAATTAATAATAAGCAACAAATCGTTAACATTGCAATTAAGATGACAAATTATCTAAATTCAATGTAAAAGCAACTTACTTCTAAATAGCAATTATTGAAGAATAACTGGAACTTCTTTGTTGTTGTTGATGCTTGCTGAAATTAACTACAGAAACAAATTATTTTCATTATGTTTAAGGCAAGAACAAAATAACAACACACTTTTACCTGCTCCTGTCATTGGAGGTTTGTTGAGTGCTTCCTTTTGAGAGGCGAGAACTGCAGGGATTGGCACCCATAGAATTTCAATAACTTTATCACTGCTTCAGATACACAATAAACAGGAGCCCTGGCCGTTGCGGTGGGTGGCAGAAATCATGTTAGTGATGTCATCGACAGTGTAACAGATGGTTGACTTGAGGAATGAAACCTGGATAAAGTTGGAATTGGAAAATTGGGTTGGGAAGTGGTTTCACAAGAATTTTCTTCATAGATCAATTAACAACCAATTACCTTTGATCTACACTTCATTTATGTAACTGAAATGTAATTCTGTTTGTCAACATCCTTCAAACCACCTCCTGGTAAATACCGAGTTTGTTGAAACTTGTTTAAGGGTGATCGTGGTGAGACATTTTTATGGCTGCTTGCTTTGCCTTTCTCTGTCTTGGGAATAAAAAGTTCAGATGTTAGATTTCGTAAATAGTGTCAGACGTTTGAACTGATTTGGATTGACAAGGCACAAGAGTAAAGTAAAAAAATATCAATTGGGTTGCCCATTATAGAGCAGCAGCAACTGGAATACCTATGAGGTGAAGTGGCAGTTCCTCATTCCATTTCTCCTTTCAGCAAAGCAAAAACATAAAATCAAAAATACATTCTACAAACCGGCAGAAACGAGAATCTATTCTGGGCTTGCTCCGGGACTGCTGTCACAATAATTAACTTCTCGTGATGCCATCACAACCAAGAGGCAGGATAAACGATAAGTTGTTGGGGATTTCAGATTTGTGTTTTCTTTTTAATCGTAATGCAGCTAACATTCGACTGGGCTGTCACCAAATAAAGGAACGTGGCGTTGATTAGCTGAGCCGGCTGAGCTGAAAAGGTAGGTGGGTTGAGTGTGGGGTGTGTTGCATTTGAATGAATTCACGCGTAGTTGCAGCCTTGCAGGTAAAATTCTGAGTTGGATGAAAGACGAAAATGAAAAAATGAAAAAAAAAAAAACGAAAAAAAAAAAACTAATATTTCTAAAAAAAAACAAACAAAACAATTCATTCAAGTACCGTGAGGCGGCAGTTTGTTTTTCTTTTCCGATGCATCCATATAACAATTTTTAGAATAACTTGCAGATTGGCCTCACCCTTACCGAATGGGTATTTTTCCTTACATCTATCTCCATGCCCAAGCGCTGCTGTCCGGCTGCTGAAATGTCTGGAATTATCAACAGAGAAGGCACAGACATAAGAACAGATTTTAAAAAATTTACGACTAGACTAGTAAACCAACCTTTAAAAAGATGATTAGTGTTACTCTTTTCTTATGAAAACTCTAAGCCACTCTGACCACTTAAAAAACAATAACAATTTTGAATATTGATGTTGAAAAAAAAAATAACGAGCCAGCGAGGACTTAAGTAGAAGAAAAACTTATCCGTTACTCCCCTCCACATACCTTGGAATTACGATTAAATTAGATAAATGCGTCACCTACTCCCTCAGACCTCAGCGGCACCTATCAAAATCAACTCATGTCAACTGTAAAGTAACAAAAAAATAAAATAAATCACATGTGCAGTAAGTTTTGTAACAAAAGAATGCTATGCCTTACCGTGTTGTCAGCTGAAGAATAATAAATATATGAGTTTAGTTGGGAGTTTACTAAAGATTAGGTCTGGCGATATGTACTGAAGATGGATTTGGCAGCTGAAGCCACATTGATATAGATACTGTGGACGAATCCGTTTCGTTGCCTTCAAATAGCATGCAATAGAAAACGAAATAAACAGAGTTCAAGTAACAGAGTTCAAAGTTAAAAAAACCTACCTATGTCGGGACTTGGTATTCATCGCTAGTATCTGCCATTAGATTAGAACGATTTTAATGTGTGTTTTGTGTTTACTGACACCCGGAAAGGTTGGTGCCAATCACAGGTGCTGCAAATGCAGAAAAAGGTTTCAGAAAATTTCCAACTTAGAAACTTTAATTTTCTTCCCTGACGCATGTTCAGGATTTCCTGGTTCTCATTAACAAAGTGTTCAAATAAAACAATTATAAGATATGGATAATAATTAACAAGAGTACAAGACAACGGATAACAATAAATGTGTACCAAGTTGGCAAGCACCTGTTAATGTTGTTACTAAAGAATACTCACAATGTGATGAATTTAGTATGGCCCCTTGTAGCTTCGGTAGCTTCCTTATCCTCAGAACAAAAGTTTAATGACATAATGTGCCACAGATAGGTGCTGGTGCTGGGTATAAAGTTTTTTATCTTAACAAAAAAAAGTCAATTTTAAATCAAACAAAGAAAATGAATATATAATAGAATTACATTACACTTCCCAGATTTTCTTGTGCATGACTGATTTACTCTTGACTGGCTTGTGAACAGTCGACTGGTTTCATCAACAAGTTAAAATGCTGTCATCCAACAGGCAATTTTGAAAAACATGCATTAGGAGAAGATTAGATTGCATTAGAGAAAAGATGCATTAGTGAAGAATCTTGCCAAAAACAGAAACCAAATGTCGTTACCTGATAAAAGGTGGTCGATGAAGAGACGTGAAGTCCATTCGAACTTTTTACTTCTATTTATTGCTTATATCCTGCTTGCCGTACAGCTTTAAGTCGTAAAACCATCTCAAGATCCCATTATTTCACTTTTCTACAATTCTTACTTCACCGACTTCACCATGCTTTTTAATTACAAGTATAACATATAAATCCCGGCAGAAATGATTCGTGATTGGATTAACCGTGGCCATTTTGTTTTGAATCGTTACTTGTGTTGCCAATTTTCCAAATGCAACTTCAAAATATTTGTCGCGCGTTATTTAAAAAAATTTTTTTTAAGGCAATTTTATTCAAAGGAAATGTTACGGACTTACGGAAGTACGTTTTAAATATAATATTAGCGCGGCCTTCTTTGGTAAAAATATCCCATTTCTTTGATATCCATTTTTGCCTTACTTAGGTCATGTACTCATGTCAACTTTCTCAGTTTTCTGAATTCATTAACTTGTTTCTCCCAGATTTTTTTTGCTGATAGCCATTGCCGACTGTGCATTTATTAATTTGAATAAATTGAATTAAAGAAATAATAATCGCTGTAAATCGTGAAAACAACAACCTCACAGTAAAAAAAAAACGATGAAATTTATCATACACTTTTCTAGAATTATTATTTGACTAAACTGGTTAAAGCATTCCATATTCGCGTATGTTTGGTACGACTGCTGTAATAAGGAAGTGCTTTCTTTTTACTGTAGAAGTATTTGTCGAAAGGGGGCACCCATTATTACTACTGGTCTAACTAGCATACGACCTTGAAAAGACTTCTTAGATGACTCAAAATAAATTTCCCAGTCCAATCCAGTGTAGCGTTCAATTTATCGTTGGCCTTTGCTGATTTTGGTGTTTGGAGGATAAGTATCGTGGGCATTCCCAACCAGGAAACAAGTCGGCTAAACTACCAGAATGAACCAGCTTGACTATTAATATAACAAACTATCACAAGCGGCTCGTTAACTGCGCTGCTGGGGTGCGGTTATATAACTGCCGAGGAAACTTTCGATTCAGCTTCAGTCATCTTGGCAGCCGCAGAAAAGAGGAAAGCAGAAGCCAAGCAATGCCAACATGTCCCAAATCAACACTCTAAAGGTAAGGTCTCACCTGTGGCGCACTACTGCCGTCAAGTCCGTGAATTTATTTAATATTTAGTTTTTTCGTCAGGTTGCTCTTTTACTATATGCTTGCCTTACTGATGCTGCCCGAACGGAATCATTCATTCCGGCTTCCACCGACTCTGCCGGTATCCGTCCCAGATGGAATCAAGAAAAGCCAAACGCTTATGGGATCGAACAGCAGACTGGAACCGGTTATTTCGTTCCTGTTGCTTCTGAATTCCATCCGGAAGGAAGAATTGACAACAGCCGTCCGTCGAACGGATGGCGGAGTTACGACAACGCCGTCCCCTATGAGGTAAACGTTTCCGATGTCGACATCCATCACCAAACTTGGCCGGATATTCCCAGTAAAGAATTCCCTCGCCGTCGAGTGTTGCCACGCCACTCTTCCTCGTCACTATCCCGTCGGATGCCAAACAAGCACTACTATTTTCGCCTCTGTCGCGCCTGTATCCGTTACATTGTAAGGTTAATCTTCTCCTAAATCGGCCGCCAATGGATTGTTAACGGTAGCTAAAAATCGTCTCTCATTCACTGATATAATTAATCACATTTTGGGTCAATTTCTAATCGAAAATCGTTTCAGGACGCAACCGACAAGTGTTACCGACAAAAGAGGGGGGGGGGGAATGGCAAACACGATTTTTTTTTTCACTTAAAATCTTTCGATGGGCCCGAACAAAAATTAGAGACGTAAAAATTATCAAAGAAAAAGACCCTATAAACAAGGGAAAGAATCGGCTCATTTCGAGAGGGTAAAAATCAATTCTATGACTTTTTTATTCAATGTTTAAAGGTTTAAAGAAATCTCCGGTAAATCCTTGAATCTGTCATTCCCGTGGGTCACAAATTTTCGTTAAAAAAACTGATTTCTGAACTTGAAAAATCGCTTGATTCAATTAACACGCTGAATACATTCATTTTCTGGCAATTTAATGTCCCTGCCTAGAATATTATGTCTTACTCGCACCATACTGATTAGGTTAAAAATCCAGCTTTATGCCTATATCTAACCATAATGTTAGTGCTCATTAGAAACTTCCACTTTTTCAACTATCAACTTCATCAAATTGTTTGTTTTGTTTTTTAAACCAATGTTTTAAAAAATCTCCAGTAAATCCTTGCACGGCTGGTATCTGTCATTCCCGTCGGCTACAAATATCCGTAATCAAAAACTGATTTCAACTTGAAAAATCGCTTGAATTCATTTAACACGCTGAATACATTCATTTTCTGGTAATTTGATGTTCTTTTTCCTGCTTAGAATGTTATATCGTACTCCCACCATACCGATAAGTTAAAATTCAGCTTTAGGCCTATATCTAGTTTTATTGTTAGCGCTCACTAGAAGTATTTTGGACTCGGCTTATTGTGTCCAGTAGTGGCTAACAACAAAATCAAAGTGTTTTCATCTACAGGCACATAATGGGGATGGGGAGTTACATTCAGTTTGTAATTATTTGAATCAATTTGTCTGAAAATTTAAAGTCAACGCCCAAATAGAGATACGAAATTTGTTAACCGTCGCGAGTCAACTGTAATTCTCAATAGCTCTTGATCGAAGTTGAATTACAAAATTGTTTCAAATATTACAACGCCTTAAAAGAAATCCCACGGGAAGCTTACCACCGTACCTTCTTCGTACGTTTTGTTCGGCTTAAAGCAAAGTGATGTCCTTATAACAATTTTCGCCAGCATCTAATTATTTCGCAAATTGTGATTGTAACGCAGAATCGTCTTGAACGCAAAAGCGAACGCAAACTTCGCGCTTGTTCTGATAACAAGAAGACAAAACACACTTGAATGATGAATCTCCTAAATCTAGTTAAGACGCCACAGACGAATGGCCTTGTAGTAAGTTATTTAACTTTTAGTGAATTATAATAAATACAATTGAAAGGGACAAAGGAAAAAAAATCAGAATTACAAGGCGAACGAGTTTCCGGCATTTTGAATTAATTTTCAACCGTATACATGCGATTCATGCATTTTGCGCATCAGCTGAAGGCCAGCGACAAAACTTAGAACTCGCTTTCGGACCTCCCTCGTGACGCAAGGAAGGGAGGGGCGTCTGCAGCAGTCCACAATTCAAAAAGAAAGAGAAACTTATTAGCTTCGGGAATACCCACCTAAAACTCGCTAGTTTTTCCTTTGGGAGGGATTCTAGAGATTTCCTTGCATTTGAGTGGAGGAAATGGGCGGGCCGATGTAGAAACTGATAACATGTACTATTTCCCGCGGTCATTTTTTTGTCAAACTCACTCGTCTTTTAGCCTTCTACCCTGCACGGTGCAGAGTAACAGTGCAACAGTTAAACGCGGCCAGTTGGGAAACTAAAGCGACGTGACTGGAGTCAATCCAAACGAGAAGAAAGAGACTGTCAAGGGTGGGCCGGTCGTTGGAGAAATACAATTAAAGGAAGAGAGCATACAAGACTAAACTACAGTCGGGAAAGCAGAGCAAAATTGAGGGACAGTTTGTTGTCAATGCCGAGCAATTGCCAAATGATGCCCGGGACACGGTGATGGAGCTAAAAAAACAACAAGTGCCTGTTGTTCCAGGAGAAAGAATATTTAAACAAGAACAAGAAGGAGGGTTGTCGTCGGATGAATCAAACGGCCTTGAATTGGATTCGTCGAACTGTTAACCGGGGAAGATGGAGGGCTTTTGGGAGCTACCCATTTTCATTTATCTCACTTCTTACGCAATTTTCTTGGTATTCAAATTTTTTGAGATAAAGGCGTTGGCTACAATCATATAGTTACGGCGGGCTTTATAGTTAAAAAGATTTCGTATACCAAGTTGGATTTTCTATTCATCAATGTTTTTGGTGTTTAGAATAACGTAAATTGTGCTTACCCCCAGCTTGGTGGCCATCCTCGTTGGATCGTATGGTAAAAGAGGGTGAGGACAGTAGTTCAGGATGATGTTCTGTAATTCAAATATTTTTGTTGAATAAATAAGAAAAGATCAGATATTCACAGTACGTTAAAATTGTTACACAAATAGAAAGGTAAAATTTGAAATTCAACTGTTCGATGTTACCCCCAAAAGCAAGTGAGGCCTTACCGTAAATAAAAACGTTGAGATTTCTATGAAGCCTAGCCGTCGTCATTTTGGAAAATCCCAAGCGATGACGGCAATCCCAAATCGAAAGAATATTACGCACACGCAAGGCAACAAGAAGAAACCGGTTTGGCTCAGTAAAAAGAAAAAAAACACGCGTGAACGCCCTGAGGGGAAGCATTTTGCATATTCCGATTTTGGTATAAAAGGCCAAGAAGAGTTTGAATGGAGTATCAGTCTCTTTTCAGCTCATCGACAAGAAACAAGCAAATAAAAGTCTACAAGATGTACCAACTTAATACTTTGGTAATTTCACACTACTTTTAATTTTGTAATCAATTTGCTAACGATAAATTTACTTACCTTTCCAGGTTATCCTTTTGGTGTCAGTTTACGCTGTCAGTGCCCGACCGACTGAATCGTCCACCCCAGCCGCCACCACCACCACCGAGTCTGTCGATGTTCGTCAGGGATGGAATCAGGGCCAGCAAAATATGAATGCCTATCCCAACAGTCAGCAAATCGGGACCGGTTATTCCAACACTGGATCTTATCCGGCCGGAAGCAACAGCCGCCCATCATACGGTTACGACAATGCCTTCCCAGATCAGGTAAACTTCTCTGCAGCCGATCCACACCGCGGTGTCGGCTCAATCTTCAACATGAATATCCCACTCCAGGGCGGATTTGTTGGAAATCCAGTTCAGAATCAAGTGACTGGATTCGCTCCTACTGGATATAAGGCAACTGGTGGCGTCTCCGCCTCTGCATCCGCTGTGTCTGTTTCATCCTAATTTTCTCCAATTAATAATGAGCTTGCCAATGTAATCCTGCGTGTACGAACTGTATAAAAGTAAAATTGAACGTCAATAAATTATTTCATTCTCTATCCATGCGTTATTGATAACTTTACTATAAGAGAAATATTCTATCCAAGTAGCACAATAAACCGAATACCTTTTGAATGGAGTATCAGACTCTTTTAGCTCATCAGCAAGAAACAAGCATATAAAAATCAATAACACGTACCGACTAAATACTAAAGTAAGTTTGACAAGCTACTGAACTAAGATACCTAGAAATTCAGTCATTTTATCAGATAGCACAGTGGTAATTGAGCTATCATTTCAGTATCGTTCCAAAAACCGCTAAGGATCGCGAAAGGAAAGGGACACAAGAGAGTGAATCCTTCTCGAAGTCGAGTCTCCTGCGTCTTAGGGACCCGTTCTCGATTCATCTTCAGTACATCCGGAAAGGTCGGTGTCAATCACAGGGACTGTGTTTGAAGAAAAAGATGTCAGCAAATTTCCAGCTTACAACCAACCATTAATCCCCCCACCCACCCCACCTGAAACTCCTTTCTGGTTTACATTGACAAAGTGTACAAATTAAAAAAAAATTAAAAGATACAGATAATAATCAATAAAACAACATGACAATAAATTTGTACCAAGTTGATAATCACCTCTTAACGTTGTTACTAGAGAATGCTCACATAAATGTGATGAGAACATATCTTTGTCTTGTAGATTCCTTATTCACAAAAAAGTTTAGATGAACATCATGTACCCCAGGTAGGTGTTTAGTATGAAATGTCTTATCTGAACAAAAAATACAAAAATACAAATATAATAAAGGAAAGAATTTAGAATAAATATTCATTACTTTGTCCAGATTTTCACTAGCATGATGTTGAATTGTTCCTGGCTTGCTTTTGAATAGTTCACTATAATCGTATCACTGTAATCGAAAAGTTAAAATACTTTAGCCCAGTTGACAATTTAGAAAAAAATTCTGCTTTCTAATTCATTACGGCAGATTCAATATTCAAGGCGGATACGGTAGTAAACGAAATAATTGCTCATCCCAAATTGAAGTTGTTTAATCATTAATTTTTTTTTTCATGATTATAGGCAACTACAATGGTGGTTGGTGGCTCCCCTAGATTCGAAGGACATTCCCAAAATAAGAATCACGTACGCGGTTACTCGGCCTAACCCACAGTGGGACAGTAGTCCTATGGCAGCCGTCGCTAACGACCCCATGGTGTCACTGTCAGCCGTTAGCAGTTGCCCAGTTTGTTAGCCGCTAATCCTTCCCTTGTCGAGTTCTTTATACCTTACCCGTGAATGCTGCTGAACTATAGTACTGGGTGCTGTTAAGAGATGGGTGAAATAAGAGTTACCTGTTTGATAGGATCATCACTAATCAAATCGTGATTTCGGCTGGAAGTGTCAGTTCGGATCCATTTTTAAGAATTAATATGTCGCGTGGTATTCGGTAAATGGCCTCAATGTAGTGGTCTGTACTTTCCATTCAAATACTTCTGTTGAATAAAAAAGAAAAAATCAGATATTCACGGCTTGTTCAATGATTAGACAAACAGAAAGGTAAAAATTGAAATTCATAGACATATCCCCCCCCCCCCAAAGACAGATGATCCCTCAACGTGAGTGTTGCGATTTCGGTGAAGCCTAGTCGTCGTCATTCTGGAAAATCCCAAACGATGACGGCAATCCCAGATCGAAAGAATATTACGCACACGCAAGGCAACAGGAAGAAACCGGTTTGGCTCAGTAAAAAGAAAAAACACGCGTGAACACCCTGAGGGGACGCACCTTGCATATTCCGATTTTGGTATAAAAGGCCAAGAAGAGTTTGAATGGAGTATCAGTCTCTTTTCAGCTCATCGACAAGAAACAAGCAAATAAAAGTCAACAACATGTACCGACTTAATACTTTGGTAATTTCACACTACTTTTCATTTTGTAATCAATTTGCTAACGATAAATTTACTTACCTTTCCAGGTTATCCTTTTGGTGTCAGTTTACGCTGTCAGTGCCCGACCGGCTGAATCGTCCACCCCAGCCGCCACCACCGAGACTGTCGATGTTCGTCAGGGATGGAATCAGGGCCAGCAAAATATGAATGCCTATCCCAACAGTCAGCAAATCGGGACCGGTTATTCCAACACTGGATCTTATCCGGCCGGAAGCAACAGCCGCCCATCATACGGTTACGACAATGCCTTCCCAGATCAGGTAAACTTCTCTGCAGCCGATCCACACCGCGGTGTCGCCTCAATCTTCAACATGAATATCCCACTCCAGGGCGGATTTGTTGGACACCCAATTCAGAATCAAGCGACTGGATTCGCTCCTACTGGATATCAAGCAACTGGTGGCGTCTCCGCCTCGGCATCCGCTGTGTCTGTTTCTTCTTAATTTTCTCCGATTAACAATAAGCTTGCCAATGTAACACTGCGTGTACGAACTGTATAAAAGTAAAATTGAACGTCAATAAATTATTTCATTCTATATCGATTTCGTTTTTTTTTACTGTACTATGACGGATATATTCTATCGATGAGTCAATAATTCTACAAAATTTCCTTAATTTTTTTTTTCTTGTTCTGTATCAAATTAACCGGTTAATAGTCGGTTATGTGAGATAATCGAAACAATTTTTTCGCTTGGGCTGGCCATAAAACTTGGACTCTATAAATTGAAATGCAAGGCCTGACAAAAGGTTTGCAATTTGAAACCATCAACATTTTTGTAAATAAGGTCTATGAACTATGATTTGAGTTCCTCGCATTTTCTTTTTATGGCCTAAACGTTTCGTACGACAGGTAATTTTCTTATCCGTTAAAGAGACGCAATAAAGGACCAAGGAAAGTGTCCAACTGTTAAACTGGATACAAACAATACTTTGCCCGAAATAATTATTCTGAAATTATTTAAAGAAGGGTAAAACAGACGAATCGGCACAATGAAAAGGAAATAAGTGTCGGCTGATATACATGTGAACTTCCTCATGATTTACAATTCAATTTCACGAGGTATCGATGCACCCAAGGTCATTCCCGATTTTTCTTACAGAAATATTTGCTCCCCGAATTAAAACGTTTTTATTATTGCGCCATCCAACAAACGGAATATCCACACCCAAAGTTATTGCGATTTTGATATTTTAAGATTTTTATCGTCGTCATTCAGGAAAGGCCCAAACATTCGCGTCATTCCCAGAACAAGAGAATTGCGCGCATTCAAGATGACCAGATGAAACCGGTTAGAGCTACAACAAAAACACGTGAACGCTTGGAGCGGACAAATTGCATATTCAAGTTCTGGTATAAAAGGCCAGGAAGATTTTGAATGGAGCATCAGTCTCTTGTTCGCTCTTCTCAGCAACAATCAAAGCAAATAATTCTACACAACAACATGTGCCGTCTAAACACTGTGGTAAGTTTCGGAATTTTCTCTCCCATTCTACTTGCAATTGCTAACGATACATTTCCTTAACTTATCAGGTTATCCTTTTGGTGTCAGTTTACGTTGTCAATGCCCGGCCGGCTGAATCACCCATCACACCCAACACCACCACCGGCCAGAAAAATGTCAACGCCTATCCTAACCGACCGGAGCAGACCGCTGGTTTTTCCAACCCAATTGCCACTGGATCTTATCCGGCCGGAAGCAACAACGGTCCATCCTACGACAACACTATCCCAGTAGATGAGCTTAATTTCCCAGGAGCTGACGCACACCGAGCTCTTGCTTCAATGTTCAACATGAATATCCCCACCAGTGGTGGATTCGTTGGAAAACCGATTCAGAAACAAATGTCTGGATTCGCCCCCACCGGATACGCATCAGGTGGGATCTCCGCCTCTGCTTCGGCAGTCTCCATTTCATCCCAATAAACCTGCAAATTTCTATGCATCCATACACTCACAGAACTTATTAAAATATGCCTGATTTGTACAAACTGCTAAACAATATTTCTTCAAATAAATCATTGTATCTATCCAATCAAGATTCTCAGTTATTCCTACTTCTCTGCGTTTTCTATAGCTGTTCAGAAAATTACCCGTCGTACGAAAGATTTAGGCCATACAAAGCAAATATTTTGAGAAGAATTTTACAGTACTAAGTATTAATCTCGTGAGCAAACAAACCCCAAAATTTGGCGACGACAAACTGAATTTGGTGAAGAGAAGAAAAGACTACCTAACCTTGATCATCTCTTGGAAGTTCAATTAAGCGGATGAATATTTCCCGAAGTCACTTTTCATACGCTGCTCTGCTGCCATTCTGCACATGGTTCGAAGGAAATGATTTAATCAAATTGTATAGCAAGAGAATAAATTAAATTAAGTTAAAGAAACAGTCGGGGGTCCATGTGAAGATGCTTACCTGCAGTGAGATCCCATTTCTTGTGTCAATTCTCTTCACGAATGAAACTTTGTTGGAGCGAACCGTTGATGCTTCAAAAAGTGTTCCTACCATTTCTGTCCCCACACACCAACACTTGCTTTCTCACTTCCCTGATAATCGAACAATACATAAATTTGTTTAAAATCTTTATTGTGTACTAAGTAATTACCTTGACATCATTGGAAATGAGCAAACAATTTGCATTCAGTGATGTCGTCTCCATCACTTCACCTAAAAGCAGCTGTTTTCCATGGAAGGTAAACATAAAGGCCATTGGACTGTTTTCGATAGTAATCAAACCAACCTAAGTCATTTTTATTATCAAAAACGAAAAAAAAATTAAAATATTCAATACCTCATGGATCATGGAGAAGTTTAGTCAAGTATGATTTTCATTGTTTTTGTGACTGACCTGAGGCATCAATTAAGTCTTGTCAGTTGGTTTAAACATTTAGTTAGGTTGCACATGCAGTAAAAATAATGGAAATTGTTTCTTTAACTGCTTCACCATGTGTAAACATAAAGGACCCTGCACGTGCACCGTTAACTAAAGAACCTCAAAAACTAATACAACACCTCACACGTCTTTGTTTCACATCGTTTCACACGTTTCAAATACAGCTGTCCTTTAAAATGGAAAAGGCACTATCACAAATTATTAGCAATACTCTTGAAGCAGTAGTATTATTACCAATAGTTTAACTTGTTTCTTTAGCGACCATGGCAAGTGACAAAATGCCAAAATTTTCTCGTTTCGTTTTTGCATTTTAACGTCCATCCTCATTTTCTTTGATTGCTTCCTATTGGTCAGCGACCAAAAGGCGGCCATCATGGATTTCAAGGGGGGGTAGGGAAATGGTTTCTGCAACTTTGGTTTCTGCAACAACGCCTGCACCGGTCGAATCGGAAATCTAGAAAAAGCATGGTGTACCATGGAAAAAGTGTAGACCATATCATAATTACATAAATGCACCATGTATCAAAATTTATAGCAGGGGAAAACAACAACAACAAGTGTGAAGAGACCAATTTTCCGCTGCTACCCACACAAAACTGATGATAAACAAAGAACAAATGTCACGTAGATAATTTGAAGGGGATCTCCCGAGGTGCCAATAAAAAAGGTAACAAATATATCTGCTTAGTACATGTGGAGATATTCGTATCTCAGCTGTCTGTGTTATTTCATCATGTAGTACGTAGTTGTGCGTTATTTGTTTATTTGCCAACACCAACATGATATCAGCATCAGGGCAAATCCAAGCGTCACTTGCTGCATGTGTTTTTTATTTTTCGACTATAATTTACTACATTTACCAATCCGCTCCGATGACCATCAGCACTAACAATCTCATTTACCCAACACGGCAACACCTTTTCAAATACTTATCGGCTTGGTCGTAGCCTATGGTTCACTACAAGATTATGTTGATTGTTTACTTTATTGGTTTGGATATGAGATCATCTGGCGAATCTAATATATTTGTTGCCTTATCGTTTTACATAAATAGTCGATGCCTCGGTATAAACACTCAATAATCGAGTCAAGTTCGGGAAATTGTAAGCCGGGCGTGTTTGAAATGGCGCATTTATTAGACGCAACTTTCATTTGCTTATTCTCTTTCCTGATTTTGAGCTGTTTCAGATCTTCTAACTCGTTTGACGCTGACGCAACAAATCTCCAAGAACAAATACAACAATTACGAGGAAATTATGTAAGTGTACCTTCTCAGTCAAACTCTAGCCAAGTCACTTTTACTTTTTCTTCCCATACAATTCTGCATAAAAGCAAGTAATAATCAATAAGTGTGCTTCTTTTCAATTTGTTATTCGTAATAGGAACGCATGGAAGTAAAAGTCAGTGAACTGACGGAGAAAGTCACCCAATTGGAGACCCAACTTCATAAGGTAACTTCCTCACTCTTATCAAATCTTGTTCAAAGTGATTTCATAATTTATTTCCAAGGAAACATCAATCAAGACTAAAGTTCTCGGGAGTGAAAACGACATGAGAAGATCGTGCAGTGAGATCAAATCAGCATACCCTGAAATGGATTCAGGAATGTACTGGATCGATCCGGACGGCCAAGAAGTTGGCGACGACCCCATTGAAGTCCATTGTGACATGAATTTAGGTGACAATTAATGCACAATAACCCCTCAAATTGCCCCAAAATAGTATAAGAGATTGTTTATACTCCTAGGTATTACAAGTATTTTACACGACAGCGAAGAATACGTGGAAGTGGATAACTGTTACGATCCCGGATGCTACAGCAGAGACATTCACTATTCAGCCAGCGATAGGCAGATTACAAAGTTAATTGAGCTGTCAAACGAATGTCACCAGTACTTTGAAGTAGGTAACTCTATCCTAATTTCAAAAGACCACCTATACACATAAGCAGAGGAATTTGATTCCTTTATTTTAAATGAATGTGTGAATATAGTACGATTGCATCGAAGCACCGTTCGAGTTCGATGGCCAACAGGTTTCATGGTGGGACGACCGACATGGAGACCAGCAACACTTTTGGTCCGGAAAACACACAAGTGGTCACACATGTGACTGCGGCATCAACAGTAACTGTTTGGATTCATCCGCCGAAAAATGCAACTGTGACTCAAAATTATCATCCCCGCAATCCGATGAAGGTAATTGATTGCCTATAACGATAAGATTTATTTTCTAATTGTAATTTAATGTCGTACCTTTCTATTCGATAACTGTGTAGGAATCATCACCGACAAGAGCATCTTACCAATCAAACGTCTTCATTTCGGCCATACCTCCACCGGATCTGGCGGACACACTCTGGGGAGATTTCAGTGCTCGGGCGAGACGGCGAATGAAATTGTTAACGAAAGGGCGAGCTCATGTGCAGACTTGAGAGCATTGGGGCATTCCTCTAGCGGATTCTATTTAGTCCAAGGAGCCGAAATAGTCGAAACGGTTTACTGTGATTTCTCAAAATTACAGAGCGAAGAAGGTTCAATTGATAAATTATTCTATTAAAAATTAGCTGGGGGATATGTTTTCATTATTTTATAATGAATTCGTTTTTAGGTTTTGAGACTTGGGTCGGATACGCCGATCTCAAACCGGAACCAACTCATTCCGGAATGCCAACGTCCTGTGCCGATTTGAGGGGAATAGGACACACTTCTTTCTCCAGCGGATTTTATCCCATTATGGGGGAGAAGTTGGTGGAAATGGTTTACTGCGAATTCCCCATATCTCCGCAAAAAGAAGGTCTAACTACAACTCTTTCAATCAAATCCTTTTGACTAATACCTGTAAATAAAAAATAAATAAAAAGTTATTATTTTTTAATTCTTTTTCAGTGCTTGAGGAATGGATGGGGTACGCGGATCTCAAGCCGGAACCCACATTCGCTGGATTGCCAAGGTCCTGTGATGATTTGTTGGGAATAGGACACACGACCTTCTCAAGTGGATTTTATCCCATTTTGGGGGAGACGTTTGTCGAAATGGTTTACTGCAACTTTGACACATCACCAAAAAGTACCATCGGTAAGATCAATTGGAATTTAATACGCCTCTACTAATTTACGTACATATGCACACGTATTCAATTTGTGTTCCTATAACATCCATTCAGATTCCCAGATCGATTTGGGAGTCATTGACGTCAAATCAAACTCAACCTTTTTCTACGGTCAGAGAACTACCCCATACGTCCCAAAACCTGGCCTTACTCCGAATATACCATTCGACGCTCCCCCATACAGCCCACTTAATTTTAATGTGCTCAACATCGGTAGTGGATGAGACGCATTATTCGACCACTTTCAGGCCCCAGTCAAAGGTCGATACTTTTTCTCCGTGTCCGGAATTGCAACTTGTCGAACCGCTACGTTGACATGCAAGTGCACCGCATCCCTGAGGAAAAAAACTACCGCAGGTGTCGACCCATCCACGGTTGGGAGTGCAATGGGCGAGGTCGACATGGAGAGGCGAGATAAAACCAGCACCGACTCGGAAACGTTTTCTATTCAAGCGACGCTCGATTTGAACAAGGGCGATAAAATCTGGTTGGAAGTTGACTTGCTGACTTCCTCGCCCGTAGCAAATTTGTACGACGACTTCAGACATTTCACTCATTTCACCGCAATATTGCTACAGGAAGACATAATCGATTCACTGGAATTGTATCTGTAGATACAGCATTTTTATAGCGCCTTCGAGACCGTTTTTAAATTTTCTATTAAAATTAATTCACCTGCTTGACAAATGACTAAAGGGACGCTAACTACACGAAACTGTTGATCTACATAAGCGTGCATAAATTCACATAGTATAAGGGGGAAACCCGAATTTTACCAAAATGCCAATACAAATATTTAACTGATAAGTGCGTGTTGCTGACAAGACATTTATCTCAGTTGTTTGCGTTAATTTTTCATTGTACATTCGTGCTTTGTACACCAACACAAAAAATTCCTGATAAAGTCATCGGGGTCAGTACAAATAAAACCGTCACTTTCTGGGATTTGTTTCGTATTTAGTATTCACCGCTGTATTGTAATCCGCCATAATAAATCCTATTAACCCAGCTCCTTTCAAATACTTATCCGATATGCCACATCTAATTTGTATCCACACGAATTTGTGTACCTCCTGAGTATGATTATAGAATCGTACGAGTTGAACAATCAGTTAGTACTGCATATTGATTTATATAACACATGCACGAATTGTCGGTTTCTTTTAAGCTCTGTGGCCAATTTATTGCGGCCTTATCGCTCTCATAAATAGAGGAAGCCTCGTCATTCGACACGCAGTCGAGTCAACAGGAAATTTTGGATTGGGGCTTGTTCCCGATGAAAGTTTGAAATGGCTCGTTTATTCGACGCAATTTGGATTCCTTTTTGTTTTCTAGTTATTTCGTCGGCTTACTGTCAAACTTCTTACTCGTTTGACGCCGATGCGAAAAACTTACTAGAACAAATCCAACACTTAAGAGGAAACTATGTAAGTGTATTTCGCAAACCAATTCAGTCCGCTATAAAACGAATAGCTAACTGCAATTGAGTAACCAATACATTATTTTGTTTTTCTTTCTTCTATTTTCTATTGAATAAAGGATCGCATGGAAGCAAAAGTCGGTGAACTGACGGCGAAAGTAACCCAATTGGAAAAACAACTTCTTAAAGTGAGTTATTCTCTGTTATAAAATTACGGTAAAAAACGAGGAGGTGACTGTGTGGCGGTAGGGTTCTCTTGGTAATATAATTTTTCACTTGCACTCGCTTGATTGAAGTGTTTAAAGTCAAAACCTTTTTGAATTTGAGTTATACAGTATTTAAATTTAAATTTTAAGTTTCCCACTTCCATTGGTTATTTAATGAACCAAGAACAGGCTCGAACAAAATTGACACACAGGGTGAATCACAGCCTTGTGGCCGTTACTGAAGTAGGCTATGCTATTAAATAACCCATCGGTAGAAATAAAATCGACAATAAATCCAGAATAATACTTGAATATTTCCAAGGAAACATCATCGAAGACCAAAACTCGAGGGGCTCAAACCGACATGAGAAGATCGTGCAGTGAGATTAAATCAGCAAACCCTGGTCTTAATTCAGGAATGTACTGGATCGATCCGGACGGCCAAGACGTTGGCGACGACCCCATCGAAGTCCACTGTGACATGACTTCAGGTATTCATTAATGCACAATAACCCCCTCTATTTGTTCAGCAAAAAATAAAAATATGAAATTGTTTAAACTTTAGGTATCACTAGCATTTTACACGACAGCGAAGAATACGTGGAAGTGGATAACTGTTTCGATCCCGGATGCTACAGCAGGGACATCCACTATTCAGCAAGTGACAGACAGATAACAAAATTAATCGAGTTGTCCAACGAATGTCACCAGTACTTTAAAGTATGCATCTCTATCCTAATTTCAAAAATTCTGCCAATCTTTTAAAATTTAAAAATGAATTCAGTATGACTGCATCGAAGCACCGTTCGAGTTTAACGGCCAACAGGTTTCGTGGTGGGACGACCGACATGGAAACCCGCAACACTTTTGGTCCGGAAAACACACAAGTGGTCACACCTGCGATTGTGGCATCAACAGAAACTGCATTGGTGGGTCAACCAAAAAATGCCATTGCGACTCAAGATTATCTTACTCGGAGTCCGATCACGGTAACTTTCCTAAATGTAGAAAAGAATTATTTCTGCTCTGGTCTGTCGATCTTACTTGCCCAATATGTATTCAATTAAACTCTGTAGGAATCATCACGGATAAGAGCGTTTTACCAATCAAACGTCTACATTTCGGGCATACTTCGACTGGCTCCGGCGGACACACTCTGGGGAGATTCCAGTGTTCGGGACAGATGGCCAATCAAATCGTTAATAAAATACCAACCTCATGCGCAGACCTGAGAGCATTGGGACATGCCTCAAGCGGATTTTATTTCATCCAAGGAACCCAAAAAATCGAAACAGTGTACTGTGAATTCACGAAATTATTGACAGAAGCAGGTCTAACTGAAAAATATTAAAAGAAATAATGAGAAATTCATCTAATATTATATCATTATTATAACATCCTTTTAGGTTTTGAGACTTGGGTCGGATACGCGGATCTCAAGCCGGAACCAACTCATTCCGGAATGCCAACGTCCTGTGCCGATTTGAGGGGAATAGGACACACTTCGTTCTCCAGCGGAATGTATTCCATCATGGGAAGGAAGTTTGTGGAAGTGGTTTTTTGCGATTTCACCAAATCCCAGGACGATAAAGGTCTATACTCCAATATTTTCGATGAAATATCAATTTTCATTAGAACCATCTCAAATCAATTAATTTGTTTTCTATTCGTTTCCAGGCTTCCAGACATGGATGGGCTACGCGGACCTCAAGCCGGAACCCAGGTACTCGGGAGTGCCAAAGTCCTGTGCTGATTTGAAGGACATAGGACACACGACCTTCTCGAGCGGATTGTATCCCATTTTCGGGGAGAAATTCGTCGAGATGGTTTACTGCGACTTTGACAAACCATCGATCATGATAGGTAATTGATAAGCTCGGTTTAAATCAATCTATTTTGATTACGTTAAAACATCACGTGTGTTTAGGTCTCCAGAGAAATATTGGAATTGTTGATGTTAAATCAAAGCCCACCTTTTTCTATGGGCAGCGGAACACTCCTTTCACCACCTACGGCAGCATACCGTTCGACGTCCCTTCAAACAGTGTAAGCAATCAGAATGTGCTCAACATCGGCAACGCCTGGAAGACCAGTTCAGATCGCTTCGAGGCCCCAGTCAAAGGTCGTTACTTTTTCTCCGTGTCCGGTATTGCGACGTGCCGGACGGGAGCGCTGACGTGCAAATTCAGTATCTTCCTGGAGAGAAGCTCTGTTGTTGGTGGAATTGGACATGCAATGGGCGAGGTCGACATGGAGAGGCGAGATAAAACCAGCAAAGACTCGGAAACGTTTTCCATTCAAGCGACGCTCGATTTGAAAAAGGGCGAAACCGTCTGGCTTCATATCGATCCTAAATATTCTTCGCCTGTAGCGACATTGTACGACGACCCTAGGCATTACACTCACTTTATTGGCATATTACTGCAAGAAGACATTGGTGATTCTTTCGGATTGTATCGGCATGCATAGACTAACGTTAAGGTTCGATCACCCTTTTTTTTTTTAATTTGATTCTTTCCATAAAATTCTGAATGATTATCCAAATCGATCCAAATAACAAATACACACAAGCAAACCCCTTGGAAGTCTTATTTTGATAATGAACCAAATTCTTTCAGCGAATAAACTAAAACCCAACAAAGCCGTTAAAATATTTACGGAAACCTTTATTGCGCTTTATTGTATAAAATTACTATGCGTGAACACTTTTTTAATTACCAAGCGCTGGATATTTATTGATAGCATAAATTTTATTACATGGCGATTATACACATGGCGAGATAGAACACGTTTTTTTTCTACCTTATGACAGGTAACAATTCAGCTCATTTTGATCCTCGTATTTAACCCTTATGGCATTGAAAATTCAACTTTTTTAAATCCTTGTACGCGACCAGTTAATCCGCCAGTTGGCGGATCCGGAGATGGAGGATTTCTAGCGGGTTGACGCTGTTGATAGGGCGTGGTAATCACAGCAGGACCTCTGTAGGATTGTCCTGCACTCTGCTGGTAGTTTCTAATCCATCCGCCATACAGAAAATTAATTATTTTGTACAATAACAGAATGCAACACAAGAACATTATTTACATCATTTACCCTAAATAATTGTAAGGGGATGTTGGCGGACGAGGTTCCGGCATTCGGACGTAATTTCTTTGCTCCACGGAATGAGAATCGTGCATTTCAGGATCCATAAATCCCGAAAAGGAAGAGCCACAAGAAGAAGAATTATCGAAACTTGTCCTTGCCCTTAATGCCCTCCGTCTCCTGTGCGACAATTCAATTGGATTAAAAACTTATGTTGTTAAATGAACATTTGATGAAGAAGGAAACTGACTGGTAATCCAGAAAGATGAATCCAATAATCAAAATTAAGGCGATGCCACCTAAAATGCCGTAAAGGATGTAAAAGAAAATGTCGTAATTAATTTCGGCAGGTGGATCCGGCGCTTGGGTGGTGCTGCCGGAACCGGATGAAGTCGATAGCGTGGTTGTGCTACTATGGGAATTCTCAGTCGTCGTTGGGCTGACGACATCCCTTGTCACTGTTGGCGATCCTGTGGAGGCCATTGTTGATTCACTATTAAGGCTTGTTGGATTAGTAATAGTCGACGACGTAGTGGACAGCTGGACGCTAGTCGTTGGTTGTTTGGTAGTGGTAGTCAGCACGGATTTGCAGAGTTGGTCATCGTACCAACTGGGATTGAGATCCTGAAATTCTGTTGCGTTTGAACAGTTTCCGGTGACGAATGGCAGCAGCTCTCGATAGTCGCGGATGAGCCAGGCCATTTGGCAATCGTCGCATTTTACGGGGTCTGTAATATTTGGTAACGTGCATGCATAGAAATTAAAATTATGATGTTATTACGCAATCAGATGTAAGACGTTTTAACTGTTTCTAATGGAGACACTGCCAGGTGTTTTGGAAGTTTGCATTTCCGCCAGGATTTTCTTGTAGACGGTCGAACTAAATTTTGTCAACTGGTTGCCGTCGAGTGAAACTTTTGCGTTGCCATAATAACCTTGATATGGAATAGAATAACATTTAAAAAAGACTTACTTTAACTCTATGAACTTAATATTAAATACCTTTTTCGAAAGAGTCATCAGAGATGTCTGATAGAGAATTTTTCGTGAGGTCTAGCGATTTGACATCGGCGGAGAAGGAAAGAGAGCCGGAAGAGATGGAATTTATGTCACACAAGGAAACATCCAACGAATGTAAAGCGACTAAATTGGCCAACGTATTCGGGATGGCGGTGATCGATGGGTTTATTTTTCAAAGACACAATTTCTAAATTACTAGCCCCATTCAACGTTGCTAGGATCGACTCTGCTTTTCCATCAGTCAGTTCCACATTTTCCGTCATGATGAGGTTTTCCAAGCCACCGAGAGATGACCCAGGGAAATTAAGTGAACTGAATCCTTTGCAATTGTTGACGGCTAGCCATTTGAGACTGGGAAGTGAAGGTAAATTTCCCAGGGATTGGATATTGATGGCACCTTCCAATTGCAACAAGTTTACACTAGTAAAACTGTCCAAAAATGTCCACACCAAAGATGCAATGTTGCAATCGTAGACAACAAACTCTTCCATGGTGGTAGCAGACGACTGGAAAGCATTGCGACGGATTGTCATTAACTTATCTCCGCAACTGGCAAGACGAATAATCCGTGCTGTATGGATGCCCAACAGTCCAGCAGGTATTTGAGTGTCTCCAATTTTCGGTACCATATCGAAACGATTAATATTAACAAATCCCGTGTTTCCAGTGAAGGTGTTTTGTATCTCTGTGAAGGGAATTCCAAGGCAAATGACATTCTGGTAACCCGTGTCGACATCTGCGCTACAAAAGCAATTGCCGCAATCAACAGCATCTGTTCGACCGATGCTACCCAATAACAAAAACAGCTACCACAATTATAAAAGTAAGTTAACACTTTAATTAGACGCAATAATTAGTAGTGGAATCACGTAAGAAATACTTACAAAGAATGGAACAGCAATAAAAGTGCTGGGAAGATGATCATTTCCTTTCCCATTCATTATGGACGAGGTTTTGGTTTTGACCATGCAGCACAAACGACCCAGACTCCAACTCGGGATAATCTTGAATGTGCAATTGTAAGTCACTTTGAATTTTTCAAGTCCGTTTGGTATCACTATCCACCTGTTACGGTTTCAGTTCAGTCCACTTTCACACTCAGAAAAATATTGTGCGTATCACCGCGAACTTAAGCCAAGGATTACTGACTGGTGTTAACGTTTCCAATGCCCTCGCCATAAAACTAGGTAATTCGATGTCGTTATCTCCACTTGTACGTTTTGTAATCGCCTTAAAGAAAGTCAGTCGTCGTCATTCAGAAACTGGCAATAGTGAAATCGTCATCACTTAAGCTTGTCTATATCTCGATTCTCTGCGGAATTCTTTGATTTATTTAGTATTCCGGCCCTTAAACCTTAGGTGGATGCTGCTCCAAATGTTTAACAAAACAAAATTTGGTTTTCTTATCCGTGTTGATCCGTGTTTGTATTTCTCCAATTTCTATTTTCTTTATCTCGGAATTGGTCCTATCGTAAAATGACGATGCCTTCTATTGCGCACAGTAGCATCCACTTTAAAGTTCTCGTTATTCATTCAACAAAAACCGAATTCTTATTGCGCAGTATTAGTTTATTGGCCTTCTAAACCTGCCGCAATTTCGCAGAGGTGGAAGTGACCGATCCTTATCGCGTTGTCATATTGCTCGTAAGCTTATCACAAGGAGGAATGACTCAGAAATATTTGATTCATTTTTCATCGTGTATTATCTTTTTTCTATCCGGAAGCGAAAATCGAACTTTGATACAAATTAAGTTATGCTTGTGTTATATTATATAACTGTGAAAATTTCTTCTTCAAGCAGAATGCCTGTAAAATGTAGCAACGGTCCGTACAAATTATTACTGAAAAGCGTTCCGACTGTCGGGGAAATTGACAATTTCACCTCGTCGCCCTTATTCAGATGCCAAATAGACGGAAGTGTCACAGTGAACTGGCGCAAATCATCAGCAAACGAAGACCCCTTTTGAACGCCGTTGACATAAAAGACGACACTGAAAACTCCCGTGGAGGGCTCGCTGACTCCAGAGAAGTCGAACAAGTACGTGCCGGACTTTGGGGCGGTGAATATGCCCGTTGAAATGTCCATAGCGCCTCCCTCATTAAGTACCGTGACGTTGAAAATAATCGGAGAATCTTTATTGGGCACAGAGATACTCGTTGAACTTTGCACGTAAAATTGGACAGGTTCCGATTTGACGTCCACGTATCCAATTCTATTTTGCGCCACATTTTGCCCTGGTGATTAATTGAACGGTTACACTTAAGAAACGATAAAAGCTCCAGCTATTTTCTGTTACCTAACGTGAAATCACAGTGGACAAACTCGACGTGTTTGTCTCCTTGAATGGGATACAGTCCGTTGAGGGTGTAGCCAATCCGCCACAAATCCGCACAAGATCTTGGATAAACAGGAGAAATCGACTTGCCGGAACATATCAATTTTCCCAGGGTGTGGCTTCCTCCGTTATGAATCGTTCGTCCGAAATTCAATTTGGTTACCGGCAGAACGTTTTTAAGCGTAATTTTTCCTGTATTACATCAGTAGAAAATTAAGATATTAAGTCTTGGCAAACATATTAAGGCTAAAATACGATACCGTTATCTGATAATGGGACAGCCACATTAGCGTCGCAATTGCATTCCAGATCGGGACGGACGCAATAATCATCAATGCCACACTGACAGGTGTGAACGGTGGCGTCAGAACCAGACCAAAATGTTTGAATTTCGCCATCCACATCGTTCCACCAAGCGTAGTCGATGCCTTCTACCGTAAAAGGTCCCCCAAGACAATTCACCTGCAATTTACTATTGAAATAAGAACCAAACAATTTTATAATTCTATTGAATCCAATTGTACTTGAATAGTTTGATGACACTCTGCTGAAAATTCGGCCAGAGCTTTCGCTTGTTTGGCAGTTGTGTTTTGGTAAAGGATCGATCTCGAATAACAACCAGGATCGGTGCATTTGGGTATCTCAATTGTCTCTTCGCTATCGTGTCCAAGGGAAGTTGTTCCTGAATAATCAATTAATCTAAATTTAAATTTCCCTCTGAAAGTGTCATCCATTTTCTCAAAATTCACCTGTTTTCATGTCGCAATGAACGTAAATGGCTCCATCGCCTATGCCGATTCCATCCGGATCAATCCAGTACATTCCGGACTCTTTGAATTCCGGCAGGCCACTGTCTCGGGCTTCCAGGCACGTCCTCGGCGAGAATATGGCCGAATAAGGTGAGACACCAATTACTTTACTGGTTTTATCCTCCGTTATTCGAGACTTTAAATTGTTGGAAATGTTGACCAGCAAGACGGACTCGAGTCGCTGGACTTGCTCCTTTAAGGAATTGATTTGATCGTTGGCGGAATTCAGTTGAAGTTCTTGGTCCAGAACTTTGGCTTCCAGCTGATCCAATCTGGCCATGACTGTGCCCTGAAAAGATTCCTACATTTGGCGTAGCAGAGTAAATTAACCTGATGATAAAAATATTCTTACGTCATATTGCGGCTGAAAATCGTAGGGTGTGTCTTGGGCGCTCGAAATCACCAGCACCAAACAGCTGACGAAAATTCTGACCAACATTGTCTATTAGACGTTTGGAACTAAATGCCTTTTATGCTAGCGCTTTTCGTGTGTAGTAATCAATTCGAACTTGGAAAATTAGAATAGGTTATTTCAACATGGGGTCGACATTTCTGTAAATATGCTATCAACACTATAGCTTTGTGTGTCAAAGAAAAGCCTGGCTTAAAACTTCGTGCCCAACAAAGACGGCCGACCACACAGATTAATCCCTAGTGAAATGTTAGGCCGTCAAGCGACGGATTACAAAACTGCCCTTATCAATCGAAAAAACCAAACCGGCTGGACAAATACACTGGGTATATTATGGAAAAAAAAGTCCCCAGGTGATGTCTGGCCTAGAACCAAAAATACCTGTGTTTTGGAATATCCAATAATTCCAATACGTTACGTGTCGTTTTGTAAATGAAATTCTAGGACATAAGAAAAAATGTTTTATAGTTTATTTCTTGCAAGAGGTGTTCAAGTATTAGCTTGTTTATTGTTGGTGCTTATCAAATTATTTTCTGCGCATGTGCAACATTAAAGAACACACACGCGCAAACAACGTACCCGGAAACCTTAATTGCACAAATTAATTTTCCTCCATTGCTTCATTTTTTTGTTGCCTGTTACCTTTTTATTTCCCGGATATAATTTTGCTGGTGTAACTTTTTACTGTATAACGCTTCATCACGCACATTAGATATTTACTGATGATAGCATACATTTTATTACATGGTGATTATGTACACGGCGTGATAAATCACGTTTCTTTGTTTGTTTTAGATGTCTTAGATGTTGTGGAAAATTAGAATCCAGCTCTTCTTAATCCTCTTACTCGACCAGTTGGCGGAACCGGAGGTGGTTGATTCTTGGCGGATGGCGGCTGTTGATAGGGCGTGGTAATCGTAGCAGGACCCCTGTAGGGTTGTCCTGCACTCTGCGGGTAATTTCTGATCCATCACCAATAATTAATTCGATGTAACCCAATTGAAAAATAACAACATTATATCGAAAACTCACCTCAAATAATTGTCGGTAGATGTTGGCGGACGAGGTTCCGGCATTCGGACGTAATTTCTTTGCTCCAGGGATCGAGGATTGTAGTTTTCAGGATCCATCCGTCGAGGTAAGGATGAGTCACGCGAAGAAGAATTATTGAAACTTGTCCTTGCCCTTAATGCTCTCCTTCTCCTGTGCGACAATTCAATTGGATTAAAAACTTATGTTGTTAAATGAACATTTAATGAAGAAGGAAACTGACTGGTAATCCAGAAAGATGAATCCAATAATCAAAATTAAGGCGATGCCACCTAAAATGCCGTAAAGGATGTAAAAGAAAATGTCGTAATTAATTTCGGCAGGTGGATCCGGCGCTTGGGTGGTGCTAGAACCGGAACTGGATGAAGTCGATGTCGTAGTTATGCTACTATTGGGATTCCCAGTCGTCGTTGTTGAGTTAACATCACTAGTCGCTGTTGACGATCCTGTGGAAGACGTTGTCATTCCACTACTGAGGCTTGTGGGGTTTGTAGTTGTCTGTGAATCGGTTGGCATTGACGATGATGACGTAGTGGACACTTGAACGACAGTCGTGTCGATAGATATTGTGCTATTTGCAGTGGTTTGGGTGGTCGATTCAGATATTGTTGACTGTACAGTTTCTGTTGTTGATTCAGTTTCTTGAGTCGTTTCAAACGTTGTAGTCGAATCAGACGATGTTGTTGGTTCAAATGTTGTTGTGGGTTCAAATGTTGTCGTCGGTTGTTCGGTGGTAGTCAAGGCTTCACAGAGTTGATCATCGTACCAACTGGGATTGAGATCCTGAAAGTCCGTTGCGTTGGAACATTGTCCGGAGACGAATGGCAGCAGCTCTGGATAGTCGCGGATGAGCCAGGCCATTTGGCAATCGTCGCATTTTACGGGGTCTGTTATTTTAATTAAATAGTTAGAATGATACTTGCAAATCAAATGCAAAATAGTTTTAACTGTTTCTAATGGAGACACTGCCAGGTGTTTTGGAAGTTTGCATTTCCGCCAGGATTTTCAGGAAAACGGTCGAACTGAATTTTGTCAATTGGTTACCATCGAGTGAAACGTTCGCGTTGCCATAATAACCTTGATATAGAATAGAATAACATTTAAAAAAGACTTACTTTGTCTCTATGAACTTAATATTAAATACCTTTTTCGAAAGAGTCATCAGAGATGTCTGATAGAGAATTTTTCGTGAGGTCTAGCAATTTGACATCGGCGGAGAAGGAAAGAGAGCCGGAAGAGATGGAATTTATGTCACACAAGGAAACATCCAACGAATGTAAAGTGACTAAATTGGCCATCGTATTCGGAATGGCTGTGATCGATGGGTTGTTTTTCAAAGAAACAATTTCTAATTTACTAGCCCCATTCAACGTTGCTAGGATCGACTCAGCTTTTCCATCAGTCAGTTCCACATTTTCCGTCATGATGAGGTTTTGCAAGCCACCGAGAGATGACCCAGGAAAATTGAGTGAACTGAATCCTTTGCAATCGGTGATGGACAGCCATTTGAGACTGGGAAGTGAAGGTAAATTTCCCAGGGATTGGATACCGGTAGCACCTTCCAACTGCAACAGGTTTACACTAGTAAAACTGTCCAAAAATGTCCACACCAAAGACGCAACGTTGCAATCGTAGACAACAAACTCTTCCATGGTGGTAGCAGACGACTGGAAAGCATTGCGATCGATTTCCATGAGATTATTTCCGCAACTGGCAAGATGAATGATCCGTGCTTTATGGATGCCCAGCAGTCCAGCAGGTATTTGAGTGTCTCCAATTTTCGGTACCATATCGAAACGATTAATATTAACAAATCCCGTGTTTCCAGTGAAGGTGTTTTGTATCTCTGTGAAGGGAACTCCAAGGCAAATTACGTTCTGGTAACCCGTGACGACATCTTCACTGCAAAAGCAATTTCCGCAATCAACAGCATCTGTTCGACCGACCGAGCTCAATAAGAAAAGCAGCTGCCACAATTTGAAAAGTAAGTTAAAACCTTATTATGTAGACTCAATAAGTAGTAGTAAAATCACGTTAAAGTGGACTTACAAAGAAAGGAACAGTTACAACAGTTCTAGGATGATGAATAGTCCCAGTCAGTTTCATTGTAGATGATTTTTTTTTGTTCACCATGCAACAATAAAGATCAATTCAACTCGGGATAGTCTTGAATGTTGAACTGTTCTTCCCTTTTTTTGGTTTTATTTTTTCGTGTGTGTGGTTCCACTATGCAAACCCAAAAGTTTCAATCCACGCTTTACACTGAAACCAATTTTTGTGTAACTCTGTGACTTGAGTCAGAGCAAGGATTGTCAGGGGTAGTGTTTTCCAAGCTAGCTAAGCTATATGAACCAACGGATTTTTTGTTTTTATCTCCACTTTTGTTTTGTAATCGTCCAGAAACGAAAGTCAGTTGTCGTCGTACAGAAGCTGGCTAGTGAAATCGCCATCACTTGCTTCATCTGTCACTGCTATCTCGATTCTTTCCGGATGTCTTTTACGTCGGCAACTGCACAGTAGGATAAGAACTGACAAAAGAAAATCCTAAATGATTTGTTGCCCCAAACATTTAAGAAAACAAAAGTTGTAAGCCCTAAAGAATAGCTTGCATGTGAAAAGTCACAAGTCTTATCCGTGTTGATCCGTGTTTGTTTTTCTCCACTTTTTATTTATTTCTCACGAAACTGGGCCTGTGCGATTTCATCTATTGCGTATAGGCCTAATAGTTTAAACTTTAAATCTCGTCGTTATTCTTTTAATAGAATCAAATTCTTGCTTCAGTAATTTTATTGGTGTTCTAAGTACTGTTCTAAACCCGACACAATTTCTCAGAATTGGAAATGATCCTTTTCACTATCATTTTTCTGTTAGCATCCACGGATCGGTTCGTTGCAACAACAAAGAAATGAACAAACGAAAGGGATTTTTTTTTTTGCTTTAGAACAATTTGTATTGCGAGTTCTATTTTCAGTTTAAAAATGTCTGGTATTGTAGAGTGTAATAGGAATCAATTCTGAAAGATAAAACTCGAAATACACAAAACTTTTTCGCCAATACTGATCCTACTTTTGTTGCATTCACGAAGGAGCATACACACAGTGTAGTTCATTTCATTTTGCGGTTGTCCTGCAGGACGAAATAAGGATGAAGCAACACTTGGAACATATCAGGGCGTTTTCCAGGATCTTTGTCGACTAACTTGAGAATCAAGTCAATCAGATCCCAACTTAGGTTTGGAAGATTTGGTGGAACCAGACCTTTAATCATTGATATGTTTCGCCAGGTTTTATTAGAACTGAAAGGATGTTTTCCTTTGAGTACAATCCGCGCAATTGTAATCCCCAAAGCGTAAACATCGCTAGCGAAAGAGGCTGGGTAGGCGTCTTCGGGAGCATTGAGAAGTTCGGGTGCCATGTAAGTCTCTGTGCCGGGATGCGAAGTCTCACTGAATTCGGTTTTGCCCCGTTCCAGTTCTATAGCGAATCCGAAATCGGCAATTTTGGCTAAAACCAAACGAGGGGAGTGGCGCTTGAGGAGAATATTTTCCAGTTTCAAATCCTTGTGAATTATTCCCTTGTTGTGAATGTAAGCGAGACCAAGAATGACTTGTCTCACAAGGATCTTTTCATCTAGGGAGTCTTTAGGGATCCATTTTAACTTCCCTTCGAAGTAATCCTTTAAAGATCCCTCGCACAACTCCATCACAATGATTCTGATTCAAGAAACCAATAAAGTCTCAATTACGATTGAAATAAGCTGGTAGATAGTGTCAATACTTTGCTGGACCCTTTTCGACGGCATCAAGATATTTGACGATGGACAAGTGATCTAGTTTACGAAGGGTCTCAATTTCTCTCTTAAACACGCCCTCGGCTTCTGGCTTTGGATTGTACTTCTTGCAAGCAGCCGGGAATACGTTTCCATTTCCATCAGTATACTTGCATTTGTACACTTTGCCGTAAGTTCCTTTTCCCAGTTCTTCTTGTATTTCAATGGAATAGGTCTAAAAAGTAAAAAAAAAGTTTCACACAGACTTAACAAGCCTTAGTAAATTTGTGAATGATTCTTACCTTATCATTTTCCTTGGGCACGATGCCAGATCCAGATCGGGCGGTACTATGACAAATATATTCTGATAATGATTGAGGTGTGGTTTTTAATACCTCGTTCTCTATGTTGGTCGTGACATGAACCTTGGAGAAAAACTTAAAATCAATTTGATAAAATCAATTCATCCCGTATTATTTGCTCAACTTACGTCAGGGAGCTTCCTCTCTCCCCTCTCTCCTTGCGTGTGTTGACAGATTAAATTAATGAGCCATTTTTTTACTTTTGTTGAAGTCATTCTCTTTTCTGGATCACATTCAATCATTCCTTTAATAAGACTTTTAATATCTTCAAAATGATTACAATGAAGCAACCCTAAAAGAACAATAGTTATTTTTATTGTTTTACAGTGATTTGACCACCCTTCTAGTGAATGGGAAAAGAAAACGTCGATGCGAATTAAGTTATACTTACTCTCCATATTTACTGGTTTACCCTGGCGAATATTGAGCTGTACTTCGATATGGTCAACCGTATCTCCAAACGGGTGAACCACCCCATTTTCTCGCACGAGGAATTCAAAAAAGACGCAACCACTTGAAAAAACGTCACATTTCGGTGTTGCTTTGATGTGTTCGTTATTGCCACGTAATTCAGGCGCCATCCACAGAAGAGTCCCTTTAGTTCCACTCATGGAACAGGTGTCTCGTGTGCTGATTTCTTTACTTAACCCGAAATCCGATAATTTCATGTGACCTTTCAAGGAAATCAAAATGTTTTCCGGTTTGATGTCGCGGTGAATCACTTTTTCCGAGTGCATGTATTCAAGGCCGTTGGCAATTTGGTACATGACTTCTATGTCGGTTGACAGCGCTGGACCTTGATACTTTTTGGCAATCACTTCTTCGAGTGTCCCTGCACACAATTCTAGGACGATGTATCTGTTTTTACAATATTTCAATGGAAATGAACTTCTGAAATGTGAATTAATTTAAAATGATAATTATTACCTGAAAATTTCATCCTCTTCAGCTGCTAAAATTTTGAGAACGTTTTCATGCTCAAATTTTATTTGAAACTTGATTTCACGGTCCTTTACATCTAGTCTGTGTAACTCGAGTCTTTTGACAGCTACTTCTTTGTCTTGATGATAACCACGAAAAACAATACCATAACTGCCTTTACCAAGCACATCATTTTTCATGTAACTGGTACCGGTTTCCTTGATAAAAGTTATTGGGCACGACGAAGTTTTCTTTGACTCAGCCATAACAGTTCACAAGTTCACAATCACCTTCATTTTTACAAATGGAAACAGAGTCGAAAAGTTGCAATTGATTTTTCTTTCAGCCCCAACTAATGTAACTTTTTTCTGTAGACAAGTTGTGCTTCTCATCGAGATAAGCTGATAAACAGATAAGCGGTTTACTATACTATCAGTAGCCTAGTGATGATGAAACGCAATGGAACAATGTACATTGTACAAGTAGCAAAGCAGCTGTTTTGTAAACGCAATTTCAGAGTAGAAGTGATTCAATCACTATCATGTTCTTGTTAATTTTTTGTTTGAATAACCGTTCAAAAGGGGGAAAAAATTTATTTTTAGAAGAATGTATATATAATTTGTATTGCAGCTAGCATTTTCGATGTCCAGAGGTCGTTGTGTGTAGAAATGAAAGTACTTTGATTTTTTAATTTGCCATTAATGAATCCAGTACAAGATAGATTTTAAAAAATTCATAGACCAGAACTTAATTAGAATATTGGCTTGTATGTGCTGTACAATATACAGTGTACATAGGCGCAGCAAGCATATAAATTGTTAATTTATTTCATTTTACGGTATGTTTTTACTATCAATTTTTTAACTTCGGGATGGCAATATTGCTTGTTTCCTATTTGAGTGGCTAAACGGTACGGCGTCTGTCCTAACTTGTCTTCCTGCAAGATGCTTCCACCGTGTTCTAGTAGAAATGTCAACACATTCAACGAACTACTTCTATTAGCTGGAATGACATAGTGGACTGGTGTCATTCCCATTCTGTCACTAGCATTTGGGTTTCCTCCATTTTCAAGTAATAACTTGATCGTGTCTAATCTTGATTGGTCGTTTTTACTTAGGATTGCTATATGGAGAGGTATGCGCTTATTAAAGTCGGAAATATTAGGATTCGCTCCGTGTTCAAGCAACAGTCTCGTTAGTTTAGTCCCGTGAATTCCCAGATTCGCAGCAGCAAAATGAAGTGGCGTTGTCCCGTTTAAACCCCTTACGTTTGCATCTCCACCATTTTCTAGGAGGATCTTCATTTGTTCAGGTGCTGTTTCGTTGACGCTATCGGCTGCATAGTGAATGGGAAAGCATTGTTCCTTTTTATCGATAAGATTAGGATCTCCCCCATTTTTCAACAGCATCTGCAAATTGGATAAGACAACAGTTTCCTTCTGGAATACTGCGGTGTGTACAGGGGAGCGTCCAAACTCATCCACAGCATTGGGATTGCCTCCGTATTCGATTAGGATTTCTATCAGTTTGGTTCCGTGGATTCCCAAATTCGCTCCGGCCATATGTAGGGGAGTAAGACCGTTGTTACCACTAACGTTTGCGTCTCCGCCATTTTCTAGAAGGATCTTAATCTTTTCAGGTGCTGATTCACTGACGCAATCGGCTGCAAAGTGAACAGGAGTGGTTCGTTTTTTATCAGGAAGATTAGGGTCTCCTCCGTTTTGAAGCAGCCGTTGCAAAACAGCCAAACAAGCACTTGATTCATTTTGATTAACAGCGTAGTGAACAGGAGAGCGTCCAAGGATATCCACAGCATTGGGATTCCCTCCATTATCAAGTATTAGTTGAACATGTTTAATTTGATCATCACATGATAGATCAACATTTCCACTAATCCGATGAAGAAGTGTTTCTCCGTTGTTATTGAGAGGAGTATTCGCTTTTTTTTCATCGACACCGACTAGTTTCCTTATTTCATTACCACAAAGGCCAATATTCAGTAAGGCGTAATGAACAGGAGTGAGTTCTTCTAAATCTTTAATAGTCAAATCCCCCCCAGAAGCTAATAAAAGTTTCACCTTTTCGTGAGCGAATTCTCCTTCGTTCTCAGTTGCGTAATGGACTGGTGTTTGACCCAATTCGTCAACGGCATTAGGATCGCTGCCATTTTCTAAAAGAATAGTTATAATTTCAATATCCTGATGCTCTTCGTTGTCGACTGCTCGATGAAGTGGTGTGCGTTTCTTTTTATCACAAATGTTTGGATTTGCGCCGTTTTCAATCAATTTTTTCAGGATTTTTGATCCGCAATCTCCATTGTTTAATATTGCTAAATGGACTAACGATATTCCAGTGTGTTCAGTAATGAAGTTGATGTCTTGTTGCAAAGCTTGTTTTTTCTTAAGAAGCAAATCTAATAATTCCAAAGCAGATTCTCCAATGTTCATCGTTGCTAAATGAATTGGTTCTATAAACCCGTCGTTTCCTTTAACGACTGCATCAAAAGCGCCTCCACTGTCAAGGAGTTGCTTCAAAATCTCAGCCGCATCGTCCCCTTGGTTAAGCGCTGCGAAGTGGATAGCCGTGAGTTCAATTAATGTTTGCTTAGCATTTGGATCTCCCCCCTGTCGAAGAAGAAGCTCCACAATTTTCGGTCCCTGATGAGATGGGTTTTGAACCGCGCAGTGAAGTGGAGTGCATCCGTTAGGTGGAGAGGGCGCGTTCGGATGTCCTCCATGTTTCAAAACTACTTGCATTATTTCAGCAGCCCAGTCTCCTCCATTACAGGCAGTAATTTGAACTATTTTTGACATTCCCTCGGTGATCCCACATCTTTGTAAAATCATTTCAGTAACTTTAGCAGCATTATGGGCGTTGCTTTGAATTGCACTGTAAACCAATGCTGCTGCAGCTTTCACCCCATACTGATTTAGTAACGAAGACCATACTCGTTCTGAAACGTTGCATTTGCGCAATGTTCCAATAGTTTCGCTGATAGTTTCTCTATCATTTTCAGAGTTTTCCGAGTACTTGATGCTCCATAGCTCGTCAATGAGTTCCTCGTCGTCGTAGTACAAACTACTCCATTCTAACTCTGGAATAATCTGCTGATAAAAAGAGAGGTGAAAGGACTAGTACATAAGAAATTAGATAAAAAGCTAGTAACATGTTACCGAATTTCCCAATGGGTTTGAATGACTGACTAAAATGTCTGGTAGATGAGACCAAAAATAAGGTACGAAAAGCTTTGGTGCGCGTTGAATCAACTTGTATAATCGATGCCAAGAAAGATTTTGTGGAATTCCTTGTTCCGCAACCATCTGTAATAAGAAAGGAAATTCAGAATATTATTACATTACCTACACGTAATATATTTACAAATTCAATTTTATTTGCAACCTGATTGATTTTATTTTTGGGGTCATATTCGGATTTGATGGCTTCCTTAATTGTTTTTTGGTATTGTTTTGTAGGGAATAGAGTGTCAGTATGAACGCCAGGTCGTAACTAGAATATTGAATGTAGTTACAGATACTAGTAGCTACTGACTACCGTATTATCTCAAAAAATACTCACGCTTGTAAACAAATTAAAGGTATTGGTCATATTTTCAATTTCTTTTGTAGTTTTCGGCTTGTCTTTGAAGAGAGTTTCATACCATTCTTGGAAATTGCGATTGCTGAATATTTCGTTCTTCCGTTTTATTTCATCTTTCTCCGGAAGAAACGTGAAAGCAGCCCAAAGTTGATCGGAAAAATGTCGTTTGGTTCGGTCGTTCGTCAAAACAAAATAAGGATGACGCAACACTAGGATCATCTTAGGACGTTTTCCAGGATCTTTGTCGGTTAACTTGAGAATCAGGTCAATCAAATCCCAACTTAGATTTTGAAGATTTGGTGGAACCAGACCTTTAACCATGGATATGTTTCGCCAAATTTCGTTGGAACTGAAAAGATGTTTTCCTTTGAGTACAATCCGCGCAATTGTAATTCCAAAAGCGTAAACATCGCTAGCGAACGAGGCTGGGTAGGTTTCACCAGGAGCACTGAGTAGTTCGGGTGCCATGTAAGTCGGTGTGCCGGGATGTTCAGTTTCACTGAACTCGGATCTGCCCGGTTTAAGTTCCTTGGCGAATCCGAAATCGGCAATTTTGGCTAAAACCAAACGAGGGGAGTGGCGCTTGAGGAGAACATTTTCCAGTTTCAAATCCTTGTGAATTATTCCCTTGTCGTGTATGTAGGCGAGACCAAGGGCAACTTGGCCGATAAGGATCTTTTCATCTAGCGAGTCTTTAGGGATTCGTTCCAACTTCCCTTCGACGTAATCTTTTAAAGATCCTTCGCACAACTCCATCACAATGAATCTAATTCAAGAAACCAATACCAATATTCAAGTTACAATTACGATTTAACTACTAATTGATGCTGGTAAAATGTAAATACGTTTTAGAATGCTTTTCGGTAACATCAAGATATTTGACGACGAACAAGTGATTTAGTTTACGAAGGGTCTCAATTTCTCTCTTAAACACGTCCTCGGCTTCTGGCTTCGGATTGCACTTCTTGCAAGCAGCTGAGAATGCGTTTCCATATCCGTCCGTATAATCGCATTTGTAAACTTTGCCGTAAGTTCCTTTTCCAAGTTCTTCTTGTATTTCTATGGAGTGGGGCTAAAAAAAAGACTTCGCTAAAAAAAAAAAAAAAAAAAAAATCAGTGAACAACGTAACAAGAGTTCTTACTTTATTATTTCCTTTGGGCACGACGATGGGCGTTTCTCCAGTTCTAATGGTGCAATGCCAAATATATTCAGAGAATAATCTAGGTGTGGTTTTGAAAGCTTCACCCACTATTTTGAAGCTGTCTATAGTTTCTGATTCAAGAAGCTAATAAAAAACAACTTAGGAGCGTACAAATTTGTAAATAATGGAAAATATTTTTTCATTCCATCTTCTGACTTACAATTTCCTTTAAATCGTCAAATTCTTCATCTTGGAACTTGCCCTCATCTACTGACTCGAACCATTTCTGCAGCTTTTCTTCATCGTTCAATATCAGACCCACTTTATCATCCATTAAATCTTGGATCAGCCTTGATCGTCCTTCGTCTGTGAAACGGGTAAATAAAGGGTGTCGCAGTATTGTGCCTGCTTCGACGACACTGTTTGAAAGGCATCCATGAACAAGAAGGCTGATTAAATCAAAGGCGAGGGCTCTGAAGTTAGCATCGATTTCAGTAAGACTGTCAAGAGGGACGGATTCATTCGGCTCGGCTTCTTCTTTAGTTGCAGCAGAGTAAAACAAGCAACCGAGTTGGAATAGATCGGTTTTGGCATCCTGCAATTATTAAAGGTAAAGAGCATTGTACCCTATCACTACACTGCTGAGTGTCAATAAATTATTACCTTGCATCCGTATCCTGCTAATTTCACAACAACCCGCTTGGATTTTGAATCTCTTTTCCAAAACAGGACATTTTCCAACTTTAAATTTCCGTGCTGGAATTTTTGGCGGTGAAGATAATCAAGACCGCAGGCTATTTGCCACATGACATCAGTTGCTTTGACATGCGATGCAACACTCTCGTCAAGTGTTTTGCGGCAATAGTCCAGCATTGATCCCTGACATAATTCCATCACAAGGTAACTGTAAATATATGCATCAAGAAAATCCTTCAGAGCCCATATTTCAGAATTTAAAATTAAATGATTAATTAATGCTAGTAGAAATAGTGTGTTTTACCGGATATCATCTTGGATGCTACACTGTAAGTACTGAACTAGATTATTGTAACACAATTTGAGCAACTTTTCCCAGTGCTGCTCATCTTGGTGCCCACTTATCTGACTATCCGTGCTGTTCACTAAAAATTGTTTCACAGCGACTGGCTGACCTTTAAAAGTTCCTTTGAAGACTCCTTGGCCGTTGCCGTCACTTCCCAAAAGGTTGGCTGAAGACGCACTGAATTGTAAATCTCCAAAACAAATTTCTGCCATTTTCTCTTAATCATCTAAGAATACAGAACGTTAGAATTTCTGTACATGGCCGTCCGCTGTAAGTGACCGCGCTATTGAAACTGATATCAAACATCGACATGGAAGAAAAGGCTGGATAACGCAACATATGCTTATTTTCAGTTGTTATCTTCATCTTATCCAAGATCTTATCTTATGTATGCATGTTCGCATCAGTAATTTAAAGTCGTTTAAATCCAGCATTGAAATTATCTTTTTTTTTAATTATTATTTTGAAACATAGCATAGCGCAAGGTGAACGTTGGAGTGTTCCATGTAAGATAGAATACGTTTGGGAATTTTTGTGAATTCTAGTGTATGGTTTTATAATTTTCTAAGTCAAATAGCAGCACTTAAGAAGAACTTGGTGGTCCTTGATTCATGTCAATTGGTGAGAAGACTGCCAGTAAACAACTCAGGTATTATTTGTTTAACATGCTTTAAGCGTACGGCAAATTTCCCCTCTTAGTCTTACCGGCTTTACCGTATTAACCATATTTTTTCTTTTTAATTATTGATTCAGGTTCTCTCTCTTGGATTGGTCACATGAAATGAGAAACACTCTTCAGGTTACCACAGCGATCCTACCCTCACAAATACTAGGTTAAGTTCTCTTTACTTTTAACCCTTTTACCAATATTGCACACGGAGTTCATCTTTCCCTTTAGTTGAAGAGGAATCGTATTTCTCTTTTCCAAAATCCCTTGGGATCTCAGTATGAGCCAAAATTGTATTTCACTTTTCATTGTTTGAACGATAGAATAATTGGGGAGTTGCCTCATATCATCGCGTGAATGTTACATAGCGGTTGTAGTTATACTGAGATGAAACACTGATATTGAAGTCTCAGACTACAACATTGGCCCGTGTAATATTAATGTGTCAAATTTAGTCAAATTTTAAATCCAATACCGGCAGATAAAATTAATAGGAATATATGTGGATCAGTTTCTTAATTAAAATTGAAATGTTAAGCTGTTCACATGACCGCCCACTTGCATCTAAACCAGTCTTTGCTACCGAATTGAGACACCACGGCCATCTTATTGGAGGTTGAATTGTACACCGTGTTCACGACTGGGGTGTTGGAGTTAGCGACCTTTTCTCCCAAGTTACATTCACTTACATTTTCCATTTCAATGGCCTCGTAAAACTAAAAAGAAAGAAGTATTTCAAAGGACTTCATAAAACATAAGATTTTGATTGCGGAGATACTATCATATTATGGAAATGGTCTTACATTCAACGACGAACCGCTAGTAATATTGAGCGATGAGCAAGAGATTTGAACACGCGTAGCAGTCGGCGAAAAGATAAAGAATAGGCAAGAACTCGTCCCACCGGTTGTTGCGTTGTAATACGGTTGAATGACGCCGTTGCTAGCCGTAGAATTCGTATCGACGCAAACTGAAAATTAAAAATTAACAAAGTCAAGTTATTATGAAGCGTATAGATGTGCTTAAACATTTTAAATAATGACGTCTAGATGTAGATAATGGCGGGAATGGAGTTGTTGATCTAATAGTTGTTTTTGTGGTTAGTTTTGCTGTTGTTTTTAGAGTGGTTGTTGGTTTTGTAGTTGTTTTTAGTGTTGTTGGTTTTGTAGTTGTTTTTAGAGTTGTTGGTTTTGTGGTTTTCAAAGTTGTTGGATTTTTAGTTGTTTTTAGAATGGTTGTTGGCTTGGTAGTTGTCTTCAAAGTTGTCGTTGGTTTCACAGTTGTTGCCTTAAGGGTTGTTGATCGCAAAGTTGTCTTCTTAAGCGTTGTTTGTCCGTACTGTTTTATACAAATGCAAATTTCTTTCGTGATTCAGATTATATAGGCAGGTAGAATATCAATATCAAACTATACAGTGAACGGAACATACCCCACTTGGAGCATTAGAGATGACGGCAAACAGGACAAATATCGCGATCACTTTCATTCTATCCACGAAAAATATAGTGAGAACTGAGAAAGGAATTAGGCTAATTGGATTAAAAAGTAAAAAATATCAAAAACTGCAAACCTTTTTCGATTCAATCAAGGCTAGCGCAAATGACGTCAAATTATTTTTTCTCTCTAAAAGCGGATATAGGTTTTGGCTTGTAACTGGTCTAGCATCTAAACAGCAAAACGTCCTATGTCTTTCTAACTAATAAATAGAAAAAAGACGAAAACTTGCAGTCAACTTCAACCAGATACAGATGCAACTTACATATGTCGCTCTCGAATATGGCAACCAAACCAACGAAGCGTAAACTATTCGTAACATATGGAGAAACACTATCTGTGGCCCAACAAAGGCAATGAAACACTTTTTTCTCTGTTATGTAATGTTTAATTTTGTTACGAATTTTTTCGTAGTAGACGTTCAATATGAAAGATGAGAATAATCAATTACTGCAACAAGCGGTCATATCTCATAAGACCTTCAGTTATTTTAAATACAAAGCCATTCGTAAACTTTCGAAAATTTCGTTGAAGTATTTATTCTTTAAAATTGTTAATATTAAAAAAAAAAAATTATGAAAATGTTCAAAAACCTTAGCAAACTCGCAACGCCACACATACCAAATTGCGGAATGTGGTATGCTGCAAGTCTCACCGTTTTTCCAGAATCGTCTGCTAAAAAAACATGTTCGGCTTCGGCATGCTGAGCAAAAACCACGTTTATGGAGTTAAAGAGTTCTGAATTTACCCTATAAAAACCTAAGGTATATAAAGGCAAAAGATATCATTTTAGTTATTTACTATTCTCGGGTCATATTGTTTGATCAGCAGTGTATGTGAATTTGTCGAGAAAATGTTAACTACGGTTAGAAATGAGCTGATGAGCAGCGATTGTAATACGGAAACGGAATATTACCCTTTTGGGAACACGCGAGTTCGAAACGTGTTCAAGGATTTCTATTTAGGAGGGAAAATCTATAGTAACGTGAATCAAGTGACTAAGGTATTTACTTTGCGACCAACTATTATCAATTTCTTGTATATCTTTAGACTTTATTGTTGAGGCAGTCACCAATTTACGTTTGTTATTTAGGTTCTCTTATTGGGTTGTGGTGATCTAAGAAATACCTTTCAAGCAACAACTTCCAAGAATCCTAAAAATTTAGAAATTCATCTCAATGATATTCATCCTTCTGTCTTGGCTCGAAATATCATAATTTTGAAAATTGTGTCAGCACGTGATTTCAATCCTGACAATGATGAAGATTTTTGTTTTCTGTGGGATGTGTGGTACAATATTGATTGGCCAGAAGAAACCAGGAAGAGGTTTCTTACTGTTGTAAAGGAATTGATGAATGAGAAATTACCGGATAATGTCTCAATTCCCAACAATAGTCACTTTGAAAAGATTAAGAATTTGTGGAGCAACTGGCATTCCGTTTCCTCTAGGAACAAAACTGATGGTGAATCACTCATGAAAAAAATCTGGGGACAAAGGTAACTTTATTAAAAGTAACTAAATAAGTTTACGAGTGGCATGTTAGACTAATACTTATATATTATTTATCAGGAATCAGTGCTTGTTGGACTTGTGGGAAGTCTTGTATCCAGGATATTTACAAGAAAAAGCAACATTAAAAAATGCTGATCTCTACACTACCTCAGTAAATGAACTGGCTGAACAGTTTCATAATCGTGAAGGGTTTACAGGATTGGCTCCTTGTGTTAAAAAAAAAATTTACAATGAAGTGCTCAAATGCTACAGAAATGGCAGTAGCCGCCTTCAAAATGACGACAAATTGGTGTGCGTCAACCCAACTATGCTGAACCCCGAGACCCATGATTGGAAACTCTTCTGCTTATTAACTCCGTTTGAAGGTTATCTGCCGATGGAAAAAGGAGAGCTGATAACTTCAGTTGAAGAAATCATGAACCAATCCTGCTCCAAAATACTCAAGAGATTGGTGTCTTCCTATCTCAGACGAATTGAAACAATCGAAATCGTTTTTCATTTGGAAGAAGCCATAAAACATTGCTATTCAGACGCAAACAAGTTTGACGTCATCGACTGCTCTAATTTCGTGGATCATGTAGGGTTAGCCAATTTAGTTGTTGCATGCTGCCAAAAGTTGTCAGATAACCCGAATGCAGTTTTTTATACCGAAATAATGACTGACCGTCATCATTCGGCCAACACAATCGTCGAGACATCCCTTTGTGTTCCATTGAGTTTGATTCCCACCATTTACGGGTTAAGATTGGCTGACCATGTTGAATTAAGGGATTCTGCCGTAGATTACTTACGTTGCATCACCCTTCAAAGAGGACGCCCAGTGAATCTCTGCTGGCAAAAAGTACCACACTTTCAGAACATCAAATTGATTCCTTCTCCTGATTTAAGTCGATGCCTAACAAAGCTGGCCAAATTCTGCCATCTAACAACATTTCCAAAACCTGCCTCTCTAACAAGCAGTGCTGGAAGTGAAATCTACTACACTCCCCTAACATTCAACTATATTTTGGATTCAATGATCAAGAGACTGGGACATGATTTTTTGTTACCAGACATATGTCAGCTTGAAATCGCTCCCCAATTCAGACTGGCTCGAAGATTTCTGGAGGATTGGAAGAACGGGAAGAAAATGAAGAAATTTTCTGCTGGTTTTGTGTCCACAGTGAAGTCTGCAGTTAGCGAAAAATCTACCACTCTACTTCGGCTAGTTTTTGTCCGAAAAGCTTCTTATAAGCTTAATCCTGACTTATCCGGACCTGATGTTCATTTCATCGACAATTTTGAACTTGAATTGAAACATTCTTCAAAAGGAACAACAGTGGAGGCGGTGTCGTTTTTACTGGCTCATGATCATAGTTTCGATGATTCGTACGGTGCATTTATTTTCAATGCGTTGAATGGAACGCCACTCCTACTCTTAGAGTGTTTTGAATCGATGCGGGTAGAGGAATATAGTGTACCGTACCCGATTGAACAAAACAAATCTCAAATTTCGCTGGATCCTAAAGAAAAAATGTACATGAAGGTTGAAAGTTGTATCGAGTCAGAAGAACTGTACACTCTTAGGATGACCATTGAATGTAATGGAAATGTTTCAGGTGAATAATTTTACATTTCAAATGGGTATTGATGTTGTAAGTACCCATTTTTAATCTTTCCATTTTTACAGGATTGAAGATATCCACCAACGAGCAGGCCCCCTGCGAATCCTCCCATGACGTCACAGTTTCATTGACTCAACCCAACAAAATCAAACCGTTGTCCTTAACATTTCCATTTCCGATCCTTGCGAAAAATATTCAAGCGACGCTCCATCGAAAAAGTCAACATGTCGATTTGTTGGTGAAGAAATCCCTGCTGGAACCTTGGCCATGCGAGTTTCACACTAAAAAGTCTAAATGGATAATTGACGATTTAGTTCCCTGGAAAAACGAGTCACTCAAGTCTGAAAATGTGTTCAACAGTGTGGAACACCATCTGAGCAGCCAGTTTTTATCTAAGGATTTCGATGTAGACCATTATCTTGATTCGAAGAGTTCTGCTTTGGAAAGCTTGCGCTTTAAGCTTGTAGCATTGATGTTCGATAATTCTGAGTTTGTCAGTTACGGTCGAAATGACGATTGGTACCTGTTGAAACTCCATCGGCCCCTTCTTACTTCACCAATGGGAAGCCCCATATTGCTGATTACTGCTCTCGATGATAACTATACAAAAAATATTTCGAAGAAAATATCTCTAAACCCAACTGTGCTTAAAGAAGTTATGGATCACTTTAAGATTTACGAGAAAGTTTTTCCACTTGGCACACCCAAGGACAAGTTGGATTTGGATGCCGAGACCGAAGAAGAGTTTCAATTGTTTCGTTTTCTCCTGCGTTTGAACTCAACTAGGTAATCCACTTACTAGCTTGCTTAAAGTTCGTTCCTACATAACTGATTTTCTGTTCACACAACTCAGAATCGAGCCCAGCAAATGGCAGAAGGAGAATATTCCTCTAGGAGGTAGCAGTCCTTGGCTTGCTACTTTCCTTTCGCCTCTCTACCAGGATTCCGTATCGACGGAAAGCATCAAGGATGAACCAGCTGACGAGAAGTGCTGTGCCGCTTGTAAGAAAATCCCTGAGAAGTTGAAGATTTGCAGTCGTTGCCGTTCCACTGTTTACTGCAGTGTCGAGTGTCAACATTCTCATTGGCCAATGCACAAACTCATTTGCAAGAAATTGTAATTTTGCCAAAACTTCATCCAGACTCTGATCAAGCAGCTTCATCCGTGAGTTTATTCTGAGTTATTGAATGGCCAGATAACTGATTGACCTGTTAAACTTAAAAATTCAGATATTGCTGTAATCAAAAGCATCGCTGCATTATTGAAGAGCAAGTTTTTTTTTTTTTTTTTAATTTGTTTTTTTGGGTTGGATTAGTTCATGAACAACTCTTGATGCATCATTTAAACTTTTTTGTATTGAAAATCAAGATTACATTTAATATTGTAACAATTTTAATATTTAAAAAAAAAATTTTGATTTTTAAAAGTGCAGTAAATGCAAAATTTCTTCGAAATTTGCGTTCCGAACGTATCGAGCTTCCGTCAACGCCCTTTGGTATAATCTATTGGATTCCGAATAATACGGAATATATGTATTGTAACTTTATTTTTAGACGCGGAGCGCTATATGCTGCTGTAATGATCGGGAGAAGATAAAGTTTTATTAACGCGTCTTATTGACGGAGAAATCCAATTCTCTTCTTCTTCTTCCCGTCCTTAAAACATTTGTTTTGATTCGATTGGTTCAGCAGCTAATAGTACCGCCGTTTTATCTGCTTTTTAATAGCGTAAGCGCATTTACGCATTTCATAATGATTTATTTAAAAATAATCCGGTTGACATTTCTTTATTTTACTTACACAATTCAAACAATGGTAAAGAAACCCGAATACGTATAATGCAACAGCTATGACCGGCCGTGTCTAGGTGGGGGGTTTATTAACTAGTGTAGTGTCTAGGTTTACGGACTCCAATAGCACTTTTTGCCGTTATTAGAGTGGTTCTGATTACGGGCTCCAATATTTGACATTGGAGAAGTTTCGCTGACGTTGACGCTATCTTCATCCTTTGCCGTCTGGAGCGCTGTTACATCAAACGATAGGGTGGCGTTTTCCTTGCTCCGCCTTCGTTAACAATAGAAAAACGTTAGGTGTGAAATCATTTTCGTAGTCAAAACGCAGTAGGCGCCTAATGTAGAAGCCATTTTCCTTGGTCGTGTTTGATTGTTATTCCAATCCAAGTTTTCTTAATTTACTTAACCTTAGACAAAAACAAAAATGATTAGTCCTACACGATGCCAACCCCTGGAAGATTTCCCTCTTTATTACCCATTTGGAAGCACTCGAGTTCGAAACGTTCTGAAATATTTCAAAGATCAAAGCTCTGGTGAGAAGACTAATAGTAAAACTACTCAGGTATTTTGTTTGACATGCTTTCAGTGTGGTCTTAGTCTTACCATGTTGACCGTAATTAATTTATCTAGGTTCTCTTTCTTGGATCTGGGGACATGAGGGAAACTCTTCAGGCAACAACAGCTGAGCATGTCCACAATTTTCACTTCCATCTTAATGATAATTGTCCATCAATTGTGGCTCGCAACATCATGATCTTGAAAATTCTGTCAGCTCAAGGTTTTGATCCCAATAAGGAAGAAGATTTCAGCTTTCTGTGGGATGTTTGGTATAATACCGAGTGGTCAGAGATCACTAGAAAACGATTTCTCATTGTTTTAAATGATCTGTTGGATGAGAAGTTACCAGAAAATGTTATTGTTCCTGATCCAAACCATTACAAAAGTCTGAAGAAAATATGGAAAGTTTGGCACACTATTTCTTCAAGAAGCCAATCAGATTCTGAAACGCTGTTGTGTGAAGCCAAGAAAAAGAGGTAACTCAATTTCAATTACATTCTTTAACTTATATCTAAATTGAAAACATTCACACTCTAGATCTGAACTTCTTGTGACATCACACGAATTTACCGTTAACCCCCCTCGCAATTCAGATGAAAAAATAACCCATGCCAAAGCTTATTCAAGAGCAGTAAACGAGATCACCCAGTATTTAATGAAGAGAAATGCGATTGGAGACCTGGAAGACTCTGTGGGGCGGATAATTGAGCAGGAATTTCAAGCGTTTTACAAAAGAGGCAACTGCCGATTCAAAAATGAATTGAAAACGGTGTGTATTAATCCGACGTTTCTAAATCCTGACACCGAGCAATGGCAAGTCCACTACTCATCGTGCCCTTTCCTTGGCTATCTTCCATTATCGCAAGAAGAACTAATAACGTCAGTCAAAGACAAAATTCTTCTACCCACCTGCCAGAAAATTCTGAAAAACACACTGGCTTCCTACCGAAGTCGTATTGCAGACATCCAAGTATTTTTCCACTTAGAAGATGCCCTGGAATTTTGTTTCACGGACGCAAACAAGTTTGACGTCATCGACTGTTCTAACCTCGTGGATCGTGTCGGACTTGCTAATCTCCTCAACGCTGCAAGTGGAAAATTGTCGAATAATCCGGGAGCCATTTTGTTTACTGTAAGTAGGGGTTGGACCGAATTCGCTCCTACTGTAGAGATGTACGTCGAGCATGTTCTTTGCTGCCCTTTGAGGATGATCCCCACAATTTATGGATTCAAACTGAATGAGCACGTGGAACTTGGATCTCGGTGTCCCCCCAGTTTGCATTTTGCCATCCCGGCTAACCTTTCCTGGCAGAAAGCAATTCCTTTTCAGAACATTGTTATGTCTCCTTCCTCCTCTTTAACGGATTTTTTGAACAAGCTGGCCCAGAAATGTTTTGTTGGTGAGCGCTTTCCAAACCCCAGTCAGGTTTTAAGTTACCAATTGGCAGTGTCAGAGAGGCATCATTTCTCTCCGCTAACATTTCACTACATCGTCAGCTCCATGAGGCAGCGCCTTGGAGGAGATCACTGGATTAAATATGCTCTCCTATCGGAAATTTCTCCCCTTTTCAACATGACAAGACGTACATCGGAGGCCTGGGAAAAGGGCCTGGGAATTTTGAAGATGACAGCAGAAATACCCATCAACTCTATTAATAGAGATGCATTAAAGGTTTTAATTCCGCAATTGGGTTTAGCCACTTTTCGCTTGGCTCTTATGCCATGTAGTCCTTCTACAAGCCATTTTATTCACGGAATCACTCGCAAGTATACAAACATCACTTTTTCCGGTACTATTGGATCTTACATCATCGACAATTTCTCACTAGAAATTAACGAAAAAAGCGAGAAAATTGTCGCTACCTTTTTAATTGCGTCTGATCACAACCTTCCTGAAGTGTACAGTGGATACGTGATTGAAAGTGTGAATCATTGTCCTGTGCTCAGTTTCGGTTCTCTGAAATCCATGCTCACTGAAACGTTTCATCTTCCTTACCCGTTTTCTCGTCCAGTACCTTCCCCTGTGTTTGTTCCCAGTCCTGGTGTATCGTTCATGAAAGTCGCCAGCTGTACCGAGTGCGAGCATCAATTTAAACTGAAGATAATCTTCAATTGCAACGAAACTGTTACAGGTAAACTTTTGTTGCGTTTATCGCTAAGCTAATAATTTAAATTCTTTTTCGTTCGATTTCAGGACTAACGCTTTCCACCGATCAATTACTACCGTGCAAGTCTGCACATCAAGTTACTCTATCTCTAAACCAGCCTTCCAAATCGAATTCTTTGACTTTGTCATTTCCTTATCCTATTCTTGTCCCTGGACTCAGCGTTACTCTTCATCTTAAAGACCGTTTTATTGACCTTATATTGAAGAAAGGATGGTGGGAGCCGTGGCCGGTTGAGTTCCAATCGAACGAAGAATGGAAATGGAATGTTGATTCTTTGAAACCTTGGAAAAATTATGTGAGCCGTTCCATTCCGGGAGTTGACTGCACCACGTTGAATTTCCATCTCCAATCGCAATTTATCTTGGATTTTAAATTGAATGATCCAAGACCAAGAGATGTATCTCCAGTCATAGAACCTTCCCACTGGAATTTAAGGGCTGAGCAATTGAACGAGAGAGAAGCTTTGCAATCTCTCCGGCAAAGGTTGAAATCGCTACTTTTTGACCCAGCTACAGAGGATCGCGAATGTTTTGGCATTCAAACAATTGATGAATCGTCAACTACGGATTGGCGCATCTTGGTTTTAATCCACAAGCCCCTTCTCATATCTCCTCTGGGCAGTCCGATTCGATTGTTGACTGTGATTGACAAACAGATGGCTAATGTCCTTATGGAACAGAAAATGTTAAATGAGGAGACATACGCGAAGGGATACAATGGAATTATCGGCTGTATTACAGGAAAAACGGTCGAAATGATCTCTGTTGAACCCTACGAATTGCTGCTATGGAACTTGATTTTGAGACTCAACTCGACTAAAATCGTGCCCGGTTCAGAGCAAACAAGACTCCTTCCTTCGGGAATGAACAGCTTTTGGTTGTTTGCTACCTTCATGTCTCCGCTTTACGCCTATGCTCCTGCTCATCCAAATAGTATCCGCGCGGTGTTGTCTACACTTGCCGACGAAAATCGCTGTGGAGCTTGCAAGAAAGACCCCCAAATTCCGAAGCGTTGCAGTCGCTGCCGTTCCATCGTTTATTGCAGTGTCGAGTGTCAGCGCAGTAATTGGCCGCAACACAAACTGCTGTGTAAGCGCAAGTAGTAAAAACAAACCAGCACATCCCAAGTCCGTTCTTGTTCAATTTTTCATTGTTAATTTTGCGGTAAATTTAATTTTTCGTACCGCAATCTTATTGGAACGTTGATAAGCAAGTGTTTGATTGTCGCTGACTGTTTTTTCATGGAAATTGGTATAACTTGTTGAATTCAGAATAAAATCTTCATTCAGAAAAAGAATCTCGTGGTTACAGTACTGAAGTTCGATATTTATCCGAACTCGCGTTGCAACAGCAACAGAGTGACCCTACTTTTTCAATGAGTAAACAGAGTCTGGAGTTTAAAACGTTGTACAAGTTAGTGAACTATAATAATCTATTAGCTTTAAACCTTGTGTCTGTGTAATACTTTCTAAATCAGGCCCTTTTTGCGAGTTGCAAACGAATTGTTACTTGCACGTTTATTTTAGCTAACGATGGCTTTATCATAGCCTTGTATCATTTTGAGCTGTCAAATTAGTCAGTTTCAGCTACTTTGTCCTTCCCTGTAAAAATGTATCGGCAGTTATTGTGTGTTAACTTTTTGGTGATGACTGACGATAGCTATTCCACCAACAAAGCTCACTTGTTAATTGTTCGATGATGGTTTTTTTTTCCTACTAAATCTATTTCACGGAGATGACGAATATTTTGGTTTATTTTTTTTCCGTCCCACTCTTATGTCCGTGGATGCTAAGGGCTGTCACTAGGTGGCTAAATATTTCAGTGTGTTTAGGGATTCAGCCCTTCTATTTTGTGTTGGTATTGGGGGAGGGGATCAAAGTTTTGAGACGACTGACTTTCAACTAGTTCTTTACCATCGAGACGCTGGCCGAGAAGGTTACTTTAGTTATTTCTGGGTACTGTCTTTCCCGACATTGTTCTTCATAAAAAAGGTAATTACTGCTTTAATTCTAAATGTATGTTTTTTATAGTTAATTTACGATCTTAAATTCATACTAGCCAATTCAAAGTGGCCATGCCTGTTGTACACTTGTTCAAAATGTCGTCTCTTGCTCCATGTTGCACGTTTCGTCACACGTCAAAGTACTTCAGAACAGTGCAAATAATAATGTTGAATAACTTAATAATCCTAAGACTTTGTTTCCATATTAAAATTCTGTAATTGAGTTTGAGATTGAGTTTTTTAGATAACTAATTATTAAACATTTGTTATCTAAAGTTACACATCATTTGGAAATAGTTTCTGTGATTTGTTTTGTGAATTTTTGCAGTTGAGAGATGCACTTGGATAAAGCTTGCGAAAGCATGCACAGTTAAGAATAATTAGAGAAGTTTCTTTTACTAATCTAATTTATTTTTTGACAGGTTGGTGGAGATGTTTCTCAATGTGCAGTGCAGATGAGTGCCCCAAGTCAGCAAGATGCCTGTTGCCCCCAAGTGTTGCGAGATGAAAATGGGAAGAAAATGGAAATCTGAAATGGTAACCATTTATGTGAAAAACACCTTCAGTGGGTTTGCATTTTGCTTAACTTGTTGTCTCTGTTCTGTGCTTAGAAATAAGTAGGGCATAATACTTTGATTTAGATGACATTTGACAGTTACTAATTGTGTCTAATTAGAGCCTTTGTGAAAAGTTGTAATTTTCTTTAAACAATAACTTTCTTAGACAGAATTGAATTTTCATTTTTTTATTTGTTTGAAAATGTTTTGGGTTAACTCGTGTTCTTTTGCTTTATTAGATTCCTTGGTAGATTTGGTGTTGAAGCTGTTAATGGTGGTGATTTCTGGTGTGCAGTGGTGTGGAAGTCATTTTCGAGAAATGCACTGATATGAAGTTTCTGCAGACTTGCTGTTCAACATCAGACTTCGTAAAACAATGTTGGTGTTGATGCAGTGTTGAGCTGTCGTGAAAAATAGTTCGTGTTGCCAGATGACTTTCTGGCATTTTGTTGGTGTGTTCTTCTGCTTCCTGTACACATGTTGAGGTAATGCTGGATGAAAAGTTTATTCAATTATCGACTTTAACTAAATCTCTGTTCTTGATTCAGTTCAATCGGACGCCGCCGTTTCAAACTTGATCCACTGGTGAAGCTAAGGAGAAGTTGCTGTTATTCAAGACTGAGATTATTCAGATTTATTGACAAATTAAAAATGCAAATCTATTGTCCCTTTTCCCTAAGTAAACAAAATGACCTTACTTGTGTGAAAACAAGGAATGTTGTCATGGAATGGGGAATTGTAAAGAGATTATATATTATCTATGAAATAAGTTAAACCACAAACTGAAATGTTCCTCTGCTTTTAATCAATAACATGAACTCATTAAAAAAATAAACCATTGTAATCAAAAATGTTTTCTCCTGCAAATTAATCACTACACATACTCTTAAATCACAACATTCAATAATTTTTTTTGTAAATAACTACCAGCCCAAATTTTTATTAAATTTTAAAATTTGCTAAAAACAACCACCATTTATTATTTTACTAAGTCTTTTTCGCAAAAAATTGTCCCATGTTTTTTTTTTGTTTATAAAATTAAAACAATTTTTATATTTATTATTCTTTTATTTATTTTAACACAACCACATATATATTTTTTGGCCCCCAGGGAGGGGGGGGCCTGTGACTTTCCCAACCGCGATAATAACATGTGCCGTTATTATTTTGTTGGTGCGGAAAGCCGGAATTTAATCTAGCAGTTGTCGAGTGTATCAAAACTGACATAGAATCAGTTTGCCACAGTCGTATACTGCCCAAGTAAAAAGACAAAAGACAACAGATGAAACCAATTCAAGTCAGCAACTCACTGGCAGAGCAAAACCACAAATAAAAACGGATAAAAATATTTAAAGTCAGCAACATGAGATACCACTTGCAAAGCAAATAACACAAATGAGAACAGAGAAAAATATTTAAAGTCAGCAACCGGGATATCACTGGCAACTTCAGGCTTCAGGCTACTTTAGGAAACTGCCAGCACAGCTACTTCTGGATAACACAGGAACCAACGCTGCATACAACAGTTCAATTAGTCTTCATCACATCTTACACCATCAGGCTGCAACAAGGTAACCAACAGCAGACCTATTAAAGAAAATAAAAAAATTACCATTGGGGAAACACAGTGTGTACAAACAGGACTCATTATGACAAAAGAATACAAGGAGTAAGACAAACTACGCAGTCCAACAGATCTCTCCGATATCTCAAATTTTACAAAGGAAGTTAGAATTGGCAAAGTATTCAAATTGCAAATTGATCTCTAGTCATATTAACAAAGTACTTTAGTAGGAATTCTAGGAAATTGGATAAAAATAATTACGTTTGCTTTTGCATGGGACGAGACGTACGGGTACAGGCAGCAAGACACACGAGGTACGACATTTCGGCAAAATGAACAGGCACTCAAGTCCGAGTTAGATGATTTGAAAAATTGGTATTGAACCTGTAAATTTACACATCGAAATTTAACATTAAATATTTATAACCCTAAGAAATTAACAAAGAATACCTTTACATTTTCATCATGCGAAACGTCACGACCGACTTCTGCTGCTTTAGAAATCAAAATGGCCGAATTTGGGCCTTGAAGACACTTGCGCCACCTGGTGGACATCAATTGGATTGCTTGCTTGCTGACAGCACGCAGCAGCTAAATGCTAAACTTTTCATTCGAATTCTTCACGCCATTCACTAGCTGGCACGAAATGAATCAAGTGGGGATGGACACTAGATTACTCCAGCAGCTTTCCCAACACACAAATTCTTTAGTTAGCAATTTCAGATCATTCTCCTAACTACCAACATCAATAGATACTCCAAATAATTACGATGAATATTAACTATAAATGTAAATCTAGGTATTCACACAATTGTGACTAAGCTGTTATGGGTTTTTACCTGTATTAATAGAAGCATTCAGCAGAACGACGATTTATAATGAAAGAATTGATTGTAGGCTACTTCGCCTACTTGTAGTTTCAGTTGCCTTTCGCGTTCCTTCCTACACATTGAAATAATAAATATGTAAGCTGATCAAACACACATAGGCCTAAATCACATTACAAACAAGTTGCACAGAAATAAACTTGAAGTGATGAATTCATCGGTAACTTTCATGGAAAAAATAAGGAAAACTTTTGACAACCCCTGACTCAACAATCGGCCATCACATGACAAACAAGAACACCTATGTCATCTATGGGGCTCTTCGGGATCTGTTTTATTTAGCCGATTTATCTGGCAACGCAGCATGGCGCCAGTCTTTTTTGAGGGAAGAACGGGGAGAAGAGGGAGAATGGGACGAGTGGGAGGGAGGAGGGCGTACGAAAAAAAAGGGGACCCACGTTTCCTCTTCTCCCCCATTCGTCCCATTCTCCCTCTTCTCCCCGTTCTTCCCTCAAAAAAGACTGGCGCCATGCTGCGTTGCCAGATAAATCGGCTAAATAAAACAGATCCCGAAGAGCCCCATTGGACACCTTTGACACTTCAAATCCCAAAAACGCAATTTAGTTTTTTTGAGACACAACATTGAATTTTTGAATTCTAGTGATATTGTAGATCTTAAATAACATTACTGATTTGCATTAAAAATATTACATATATAGAGTACCTCAGTACCAAAAATGTTTTCACCGCTAGTGTGATCGGTATGGCGACAGTAGAACTCCAAAAACATAAGAACTCCTTTTTTAGATATTATTAAAAATACCCGACAATAGAACTCCAGTGCCCGACAGTTAAAAAATTATTGGAGTTCTATTGTCGCGTAGTGGAGTTCTACTGTCGGGCACTGGAGAAACTTTCTATTGTCGATGACGATGCCTGGCATAAATAAGTTAAGTCATTAATTGTGCATGCCGATCCCTTGCTTCGCGCGCGAGTTTCCCGATAGGGTTTTTTTTTGCGGAGTTTGTGTCTTTTTAGCTTTGGGTTCGATGTTTTTGTTCGATTAATCGTTTTGTAGGGATAAAAAAAAGCCTCATAACAATAGGAACGGGAAAAAAAATTGCTAACCGAAATGAATCCGCCCCAAAAATTAGAAACCTACGCGCGAGTTTGACTCGAAAGTATGGGGTGTGACAACTTTCTTTATTGACACGACAGCAATGTTGGGTCTTGTATGTTGACATATTGGTATAGCTGATGTGATATTTCCACCAATCAACAAATTCTCATGAAACATTTTAATGGCATTAAAATAGATTCTTTAATGTGGAGGGAACCCTTATGATGCAGTGTCATTGGCTGAGAAATCGGCTCTTTTTTTGCAACACAAATTCCATCTATTAAAATAGCAACCATGGACGGATATCAACCTGATGTGGAGCTCTCAGATGATCCTTATGATACCAAGAGACTAAACACAGAGAACATTCCTTGTGTACTGACTTTGATGAAGGTTTGTAGGTTAAAACTTTAAATTTGAAATAAATAGTCTAATAGTAAGTTTTCACTTTCAGATTGGAAACCCTTTCCTAGTAGTTCCAACACCTAGAAATGCTGCAGCTTTTCTGGTATTAAAATGATTACTGCTGTTAGGAAAATTGCCAGTTGTAAGACATCAGCTATGACATTCTTAAAGATGGAACTTTTAGAGAAATAACATTTAAGCGGTGATATGAATCTTCCAAGAGTTCACCTTTACTTATCTCTTTGTAACCTAGGTTGACTATATAATTTCTTTACCATCGCCCCTTGTCTGAATTAAAGTGTTTTTGGTATAAAAAAGAAACGGCAAATAAAGCGGCAATTCAAGCATTTATTGTAAATAGGACAGGAGATTTTGCTTTTATAATTGTGGGCTATATAAGTTCATGAATAGGTCAAAGCCGATACTTATGATTCGGGTGGTTATCAAGTCATACTCGACGTATGACGTCATGACGTAACATCGAAATTACGTAAAATTACAGAAGTCTTGTTGCTTTTTTCAGTTAATTTCGAACCATTATTTATAGTATTTAAATTTATATAAATAACATATAAGGTTAATAATCACCCTAAAAAAGATAAGATTTTTGATAGATTAATTGAACGTTTATAGGATGAAATTTCGGCTCTATTTCTCTTATCTATGAAGGGAATTTTGACTAAAATTTTCGACCGCACACTTGGAGAAACTTCTGATGTAGTGAGTAAAGAAATATATAGTTTTCTTGTTAAGAGTGGTAATCATGTATCACTGAGACCCGAATTTACACAGGCTCAACAAGTAAGTGGTATAGGACTAGAAAAAGCTAGGCATTTTGCTTTACTAAAGGCAAAACTTATTATAAATGGTTTAGAAGGCAAAGAAATAGTAGAAAAAGGACAACTTCCAGGTAAGTCGTTGACGTTGAGACGGATTGCTTTGGGCATAGCCATCGTAAGGTGCCATTGCCGAAGTGACCATTCTTATACACTCCTTCAACTAGTCATCTTTGACCTAGAGGTAAAATATCAGCAATACAAAATTGGAATCAACAAACAAGCACAACCACTAAATACCTGAACAAGTCGCTGAAGTTCTAGTAAAACGTCTCTGATAATAACCTCGATGGCCTGCTGGTGACACTTTATTTCGACAAACAGTAGGACGAAAGTCAAAAGAGATGAGGGAAAGGCAGCATTATTTTGCGTCACAGCAAATGGTCTCCTGCTTGCATGAAAGAATAATAAGAAGGTCTTGCTCTTGCTGAAGAGCGGCAGGTAAAAAGTCGTCGAGAGAAGTGAGTGATACAGGTTGAGGAATGTTAAGGTCGTGACCGGTTCTTTTTGGGGTAGACAAGCTATCTTGGCTTCGACAATTTTTTCCATCCGGTTGATGTCTCCGGCGGTACATTTACATTAAGATATCGTTACCAGATATTGAGGTTCAGGAACAATCTATTAATTCAAATTTATTAGACAACCTGAATACTAGCCAATTAAAACTGTCAACATACCTACATTGGACTCTGAATGGAAGATACCTCAATGTTGTTCTGTTTAATCCTCTCCACCCATTGGCAAGCTGCTAGATGGAAGGAGCTGATTGCTATGCATGAGAGGTGTTTAGGAGTGCTTTCATGCGGCTCATGAACCAGTCCATCATGTTGAGAGCATCCAGAAGAACTGCATAAGGAAGATCATACCAGACTTTCATGCAGCGAAGAACATGAGCAGCTCCATCCCTCATTGCACACATAATTTCACCGCTTTCCTAAAATACAAACAACAAATTACAAATTAGTTTGTATTCTCAATAGAAGAAGCATTACAGAATACTTACTCCTGTATTGCTGGCTGTTGAGTGTTGACAGAAGTTGAAGCTTTGGTTGGAATTTAGCTTCAAGGGCCAAGGCTTGTCGTAGACTCTGCACCAGTGTTGATACATCAGGACTGGTGGAAAAATCACATCAGCTATATCAATATGTCAACATACAAGACCCAATGTTGCTGTCGTGTCAATAAAGAAAGTTGACATAAATTAATTGTATCACCTGAAGCATAGGATCTTTGTAGGAATTTGCAAATTTCATTTTCCAGATGTTGATGAGTTTGCAAGTCTCAGCCTTGCCGATCCACTGGCATTGGAAACTAATGTAGTTTCAAGAATTATAGGGTGGTAATCCAGCATTGTTCTACCATCACATCGTAAATCATCCTTTGATGTATCCAAAGTTGAATTTCGTTAAGTAAGGACAATTTTATTTCAATAAGAGACCAACAGAATTTAATTATACCTGGACTCCATGATGAATGAATGCTTTTCGGTATATAAAAAACCGTACGGCTATTGTACCAGCTTTACGTAGTAGGGAAAATAATTTACAATCAAAGGATTATACTCCCTACATTATTTAAAATTTGACTACATTTTGCTTTAAACTTGCCTTGGTTCAGTTGATTGATTAGCAGCCAGCCTTGTTTTGTTTTTGTTTTGTTTTTGAATCCAATCCAAGGCCGCGTTGAAGTTCGTCGGCCTTGAATTATGGATTGGCGTCAGAACTACCTGTCGGGAGAAAAACTAACTAAAAATAAGCGATTCTTTTTTACATTTAAATCACACCGACCCCATTATGTCAATCAAAGCGGGATCACGACGTTGCAATGTAAAAGCATCCCCTCTACAAGACGGTGGCAATTTGAATACCGTGACGAAAACCCCCGCAAATCGCATAAAAGAACAATGGAACCCCCCAAACGAAAATCGTTTCCCTATCTCTCCGAGAGGAACAGCGCCACCTCCCAGAGAGAAATCGAGTAAAAAACCCCGAAAACAGCTATCGAGCCGTAGAAGAAAGAGACGTCGTCGCACAGTCGGAGTAGGAGGTGGGTAGAGTGGGGTCGGGTGGGGTGGGGTGTGGGAGGACAGGGTCGTTTGCCGATAAATCCCTATCGGGAAATTTTCGACTGAACCATGTGGGTAGAAAAATAAAAATTCTTTATCCGCTTACTCCCTTGTAGTTGTTAATTTTGAAATAAATTATTCAATATTTCAATTCTCGATCGATGAATTAGAATTAGATTTTTGTAATTATTATTTAAAGACGTTACCTGCAATCAGCTGTTCGCTGTACAATGAATAATTTGTCCAATGCTGTCGTCCTAGAAAAAGAAATGTAACGGTTGAATCTGTCCCTGAAAAATTGATGAATCACGTTACCATATTATTATTACAGGCACAATGCCAGTTACACCCACTACTGACAGAGGTCAAAGTCGAAATTCCTCGTCGATTGTCTGCTCAGAATTCTTTGAGACGGACCTAGAAAATGGGTCAGGTGAAGCCTGACCAAATTGCTATGCAGCAATGCGAGGTTATCTACAAATTCCAAACGAGCCCAAAAGGAAAAAATTCGTCCATCTCAAGTGGATGAATATTCAAACAGATTACGGAAAGCAAATTCAATCGAAAGTAGGCTAATACCCTCAGGTCTGGAAATCAATCAAGATTTGTCTATTGTACCCATTTGGCATTGTGATACAAATGTAAGGGGGGACGGGCACTGCGAATGACTTTTGGAACAACATTTTGGCGGATCACCGAGAAAAAAAGAGATAAATTCGATTTCGACGTTATTGCATTTACAAGGCGAGATAGCTGTACTGCTGCAGCTCTATTGTGCAAGTCACTTAAATCACTTTTTTGGCAATAACTATTACACAGCGACGAGCGGGACAGCAAACACACATATATATATATATAGTCAGATCGATCGACGCTATAAAAGTACAGGCCCTTCTGGGCCATTACGTGGGGCATTGTATGTTCAAAAAGATTGCACCAGAGAGAGAGAAGCGTAAGAGGATGAAGCCCAACTCTTCTCTCTCTCTCTCTTCTTCTTTTTTCCAGCTTTGACATTGTCATCGACGTGGAAGAAATGACTAGCAGCCAATACACGGGCTACATGTCGTACATCACAAGAGTTCAATCAGGACGAGCTGTTCAACCCCTCCCGAAAAAATAAGTACAACCCAGAAAAAAAGAAGAGGAGAAATAAAATATTTTCTTTTTCTGCCTTTTGAAATGAATGACAAACTATTACGGGGTGTGATTGCGTTGCTTATTTATCGGATGGCACCTCTTTTTATTATTATTTTTTATTAAGTAGAATTTTCTTTTTCCGTCGTCCAACTTTTTTTTTTCACTTTGGAAGAGCTCTTACATGCTCAGCGGCGAAAAACAACGACCGATGTTGTTGACATTTTGACACGAACTTTGAGCGGTCCTAAAAATGATTTATAACGGCCATAAAAGCGGCCGCCAAATGTCGGCCACACCGACAGGGGAATCGCACACATTTTTTGCTTCCGGGTTGGAGAGATGTTGCGCCGCAAGCGCCGGAGCGCCCACTAAAATAAAACCTAAAATACTAATAGCTAACTCCCGTACATAGAGACTAAGGGGGTGATGGCGGCCAACAAATCGTTATTTATTGTGTTTCAAAGCAAATTACCAAGACAGCGTTTCGGATATATATATATGTTGCAGTCGTTTGCTATCGATCGCAGTTGCGCGCGCGCACCTGAAGCAATTTCAATTTTCAACTTTCTCTCATCTCGCTCGGCGATACAAGTGCGATACTACAACTTCGTTTCTCAGCAGCAGCAGCAGCACACCGACAATGCTCCCCCCCCCCCCCCCCAATTAGATTAGCTGGCGGGAGGTAAAGCTAACAAATAAAGTAGAGAGACTAAAGTTGTGTGTTTTTGGAGAAGTAAACAACGACGAACTGTTTTCACATTAATCCGGCAAGCAGCACCCGACCCCCCCAGCACGAATGACGCAATATATCTGTCTATAGGGACCGATGCCATCCTTCTTCCTCTCCATGGATAAAATATCCCCGGGATTTCATCACTCAAGTGTATGTACTCGGAACCACTTGGGGCGGCGGCGGGAGTAAAAATAGAGGTCCAAGAAAGAGAAGGGAGCAAAAAAAAAAAAACATTTCCGACAAAGATATCTTACCACCAACTAATTGGTACTTGTCGTGAGATGTGTGATGCATTCCCAATCGAGTCGGTCTTCAAGTCCGGCAGCTGCCACGGCGCCAGCAGTTGCGGCGGCCGTCCGGAAACAGGAAGCCGAGCAGAATAGTAAAGAGCAGACCACCGACTGGAGGTCCTGGACGGCACGTTCGTTTTCAACGATGAATTTGGAAAGAAAGACCGGATAAGCCGGCCCGCGGAAGATGAACGCCCCACATGACAAGCAGATGGCGGCTGGGCCGTCCCGCAAAAGTTGAATTAGAGTCGACGGTAGACAAAATTCGCCGATACGTCGGTCGTAGGCGAGGTGATAGTTGGACTGGAAGTGGTGGAGGTGGTTCTTCCGGTCAAAACTCGTGTCGAGCGGCTCGTTAAAGATTCGCAAACAAATGGACCGCAAAGTGAGCTCAAGCAAACTGGGCGGCGCATTGGAGCCATGAAGGTCGATAATATCCGGCAGGAAACGGAGAGCTACTCCTTCTGGTGAATCTTTGACGAGAACATTGGGCGCCAGCACTTGGTCTCTTCGCTTTCCGGATGGCTTGAAACATCCATGGCAAGAAATGTGCAGAACGTTACGAGTGGCCAGCGGCAGGGCTGGCGGTCGATTCATCTGGCAAGCCAGCGGGTAAGGTAGGTAAGTTAGGTTGGGATTGTTATCGCAGAGGAAACGCTCCAAGCTGGCGAAGGGTAGGTGAGGCAGTTGTGTAAGCTGATTAGAGCAGACTGATAATCGCTGGAGCCGTGGAAGGCGTGTCAGGAAACTTGGTAAACTAGTAAAGTTGTTGAAGTCAATTTGGAGGGTCTCCAAATGGAGGCACCGGTGCAACGAATCTGGCAGCTGAGCTAATCTGTTGCTACTCAAAAGTAGTGTTGTGAGGTGTGGAAGATTTCCCAGCGAGTTGGGCAGACAACTTAGTTTGTTTTGAGTCAGTATGATGCTCCTCAGTTCCACAAGTTTCCCTATCGATGCTGGAATTTGGGACAGATGATTCTGGCTGACATCCAGCGTCTTCAAACTGGTTAGAAACTGAATCGCTTCAGGCAACTCTGTCAGGTAATTGGCTTGAAGGTAGATGTTTGTCAAATTTGTCATGGTATCAATCCAATCTGGCTGTGAGAAGAACGAAAAATGAGTCTAAACGGGGAAATGAGGCCACCACTTTGTGTGTACTCACCAGGCGTGTAATGTTGTTGTATTTCAGATACAGCTCACACACATGACTACCACAGACGCACAATTCGTCTGGAAATGAGGAAAATCCACGATAGTTCCAATGAAGGATAAGTCTTTCTGAGATTTCCTGAACCATTTCTAAATCCAAGCAATACATGGTGATTAGACAATGTGCACAACCTCTATTGAATATCTTGGCCGATCGTCAAGTGGCCAAGCGAAAATCTCTATATTTACCTCGGTGGTTTGTTTATTTGCTCGTGCTAAATTTAGATTACAGATATTCGTAAAATAAATCCGTTCGATCGTTCGACTCCACGCGTATGGTTGCTACGGCGCCTGCGTTTGTTTTCATATGCAGACGACAGCAATCAGCTGATTGTAATCCGACTGCCCAAAAATGTCAATAAAAAGAGATTTTTTACGTTCCTAAACGTTTCAACATTATTAACATGTGAATAGTTCCTTGAACATTTTGTAAAATAGTATTTATTTACCTTGTTCCTCCTTCCGTAAAAATCTAGTCAACAGCATTAGGTAAGCTGCATATGGTGTTTTATGTTGCTCGATTTCTAGTTGTCACAGCAATACCGCTGAGTTCGCATTTTCGTGCTACGAACCTAATGTCGTCCATTTTAATTCCCTGTATGTTTCAGGGTAAGCCATGGATATCCTGGCAGAGAGTCATTGGGCACTGGTCCACCCTCTGCGGTCCATGTCCAAGAAATCCTACCGAATTCTAGTCTTTGTTGTGTTGTGGTTTGGCTTTGGCTCAACGTACCTGTTGAAGAAACCTTTGGGTGTCATCAAATCAGACATTGCCGAGGATTTGCATTTGTCAAAGTTTGAACTGGGCATACTGGACACTGCTTTGCTGCTACCGTATGCTGTGATGCAAGTCTTTCTAGGACCTCTAGCCGACCACCAAGGCCCAAGGAAAACCATGGCCTGTTGTCTCTTCTCGGCAGGACTCTCCATGGCTTTCTTTGGATTGGCCAACTCGTTTCACTTCTCCCTCCTGATGCTGTTCCTCTGCGGCACTTGCCTGGCTCCCACCTGGCCAGCCTGTTCCAAATGTCTGGCTTCCTACTTTGACAAGCAGAGGGACACCATCTTTGGCATTTTCTCGACGGCCGGCTCTGTGGGCGGCATATGCGGGACTGGGCTCGCCGTCTGGACATTGAGCGTTTACGGGTGGCAACTGTCTTATCTGTTACCGTCCAGCTTTTCCATCTTGATGTCCCTGTTAACGCTGGGGCTGGTTTACAGTCCCGAGGAGATGGGACAGGGCCCAGCTCGGCCGTCGTCGTCGTCGTCGTCCAGTCAAATAATCGCCGCTCGTAAAAAGACGTCGACGATAAAATCGTGGTTGAGTCTGTGGGCGATCCCGTTGATCCCCGAGATCACGCTGGCCGTTTTCACGCTCAAAGTCGTCCGCTACTGCATGTACATGTGGCTGCCGCTGTTCCTGCTCGACTATTTGAACTACGACAAAGTTCAAGCCGGCCTGATGTCGACGGCCTTCGAAGTGGGCGGCGGACTGGGCAGCGCTCTGGTGGGTTTCCTGACGCCCAGACTCTTCGCCGGCCGATCGCTTCCCACGCTCTGTCTATTGACCATCTTGAGCAGTTTGTCTTTGCTCCTGTTTGCCCTGACCGCCCAATTGGGAGCCGCAATCAATATCATCTGCCTGGTGCTGGCCGGCGCCACCAATGCCGGACCCGACTCGCTTCTCAGCGGATCCATTCCAGCCAGATTGGGTGAACGAAACGGACTAGGAGCCGGAGCTGCTTTGACAGGTTCGATTTTTATCTTTTTTTGGTTTGTTATTTAAACTTTGACCTGGATATTTTCTTTTGTTTCGGGGTTTTGTTTGTCCAGGACTTGTAAACGGAGCCGGGAGTGTAGGCACGGTCATCGAGGGTCCCATCATTGGTCTGGTTGCCCATCGCTGGGGATGGATGGGCGTTCTCCTGCTAATGGTGGTGCTGTCATCGCTAGGAGCTGTGGCTCTGTTACGTGCCGCCTTGAGCGACTCGAGTCAGGCCAGCAGTAACGATGACGACGACGACGAACCGACAAGCCGCCCAGTCTGACTTTTCTCCTGCCTCCTCTACAACCGCACTATAATGGCACCTTAGGCACCTTTAAGAAATCTATAAATATATCCATCGCACAAGTAAAGAATAAAAAAAAGAACACACAACCGACAACAATTACCCGATACAATGGAGCCCCGCCCGTTGCCATGACAATAGGAGAGAAAAAAAATAGAGAGATCCCTTCCTTCTTTTCAGCTGCCTCCCAGAGTTTCTTCTCGGTGGATCTTTCACGACGCCATTTTCAATTATTCACGAAGAAGGTAAACTAAAAAAAAAAAAAGAAGAAGAAAAAATCGACTTTTCTTTACTTCGCTTATAGAAACCCCACACGGAGGGTAAGAAAAAAGAGCAACTTGAATGTGATGCATAATAGAAAAGGGTAGAGAGAGAGAGAGAGGGTCTTTGTTTGATGTTTTTCTTTGTTGTTGTTGTTGTTGTATGTGTGTACAGTTTGTATGTATGAATGTATGTACGTATGGAAGTTAAGTCGAAATAAAGTTGCCTTTTTCTTCTTTTTCCCAAAGTCCTCGACTTGGCACGTGCCCGAAACCCAACAGATCGCAGACGGCCCCTTTTCCTTCTATCCCATCTCGGGGGTCGTATAATACGTTTCGATTTGAATATCACACAATAAAGATGATCTCCATATCAATAGCTCTCGGCTGTTTCCACACAGTCTACCGCCCATTTTTTTTTTTTTTTCGTTTCTATTCGCTGCCATTTGGAAATGGCATCGGTTGGTAGTCGACAAGGCAAATCAAATGAAAAGAAAGAAGATGGTTAGAAATTATCTTTTATCGCATTCTCCTTTTTTTTGGTGGGCGGGGTTGGGTTTTTCTTCTTCACAGCGTCTCTCCTCCGGCAAATACAAATTTGTTCCGAAAAAAAAAAAAACAGAAAAATGTTAAAAAAAGGAGCTCATTTCATATTCATCATTATATAATATTGGATGGGTTGTGGTTTTGTAAGTTTGGTGAGGGTGAGATATAGTTTTTTTTGCTATTAATATTGAAGGACGTTAAACAAAGTGGACAGTTAAGGGAACACAAAGGAAAAGGAATTTGTATGTATAGAATAATAATAATAATAGGTTAAGTGATGAGAAAGAGATCATGAAAAAGACAATAATAATATTATTACAGGTTTTTTGGTTGTTGAAAGAAATTTGCCATCGATGACTGTTTGGGGTTTTGATCGACAAGAATTTCCAATAAAATTATTCAAAACTTTTTTTTAGACTAAAAAAAAAGAAGAAGAAAAAAGACATTGAAAAAAAAAATTAATTTTTTTTTGTTGAACTTTTTTTTTCTTATTTTAGGAGGTGATGGTTCACGTGGCAAGTGGTCAAAGTGGTCAAGTGACGTGGCAGAGCTGAAATCGAGTCAACCACGACGATGAAACGGCCAATGTGACGAGCGCCGTCCAGCAGGACGTGGCGGAACTGCCGGTAGTTGATTTCGTGGTCAGGCCAGGCAGAGAACTCCACCAAGGTGTCGCCATGCAGCCAGCGTTATCCCTCTGCATCGCCGCTGGTTGTTCACCTGAAAAAAAAAATTAAGAAAAATTTTTTTTTTAATTCCGGCCGGAATTGATTCCGGAATTATTATTTTTTTCTTGGTACACCCTCTAAAAGAAAATAGGGGAAGGAAATAAACGATGAATATCCATTTGTATGATGATCAACTCTTGTGAAGGAATAAATGATGGAAATGTGGGCGATAAAAATGAGATGTTGTATACTAAGACGGATCGCGGAAAACTATCGAGCTCTCAAAGTGCCTGTTTCACGTCCAAATGGTGTCGTTATCCATCAAGAGGATACGACCTCCTCCCCCTTTTTTCCTTATTCCGTCACCACCAAAAAGGAAGGAGGAAAACAGCGGAGCGACTGGTTCAAAAAAATTAAAAATCTTTTTTCATCTTTTTTTTTTTCAAAACTCGACTTTGATTCTGTGATTCTGCCGTGTACATTATTTCCTTTAAAGAGTTGGACTGTTGTATTGATCGTCGACTGCTACACTCACGGTCCAATACCCGGAAAAAAGTCGACTCCTCCCTTTTTTTGTTGGCTGTTTTCATCTGACCTGAACATTAGTCGCTTCTTGCGTCACGACGGCACTCACTGATTGCCGATCGTATAACCGATTAAAGAGATTATCACGAAGAATCCCGGCAACTGCAGAGAAAAGGTCCTTCGCCGAAGAAACTTATCAATTGTAAATCAAGTCAAAAAGGTCAGAGCCATCTGCTGTGGCTCCTCCCATTTTTTCTTCTTCTTTCTTATTTGGCGAATTGATTTATATGGCTGATTCAATTCCCGGCAAAGTTACGATTATTAACATGAAACAAGAAAGAGAAAAAGGGAAGGAAAATTGGGCGCGCACGATATTGTCTGGCTCATCTGTTACCGTTGAGGACGTGGACGGTGACAGAGGCCGGTGTGGCTCCCGGTCCGGGCACGCACGTGTAATTGCCAGAATCACGAGGACCCGCTCTGGCCAGCAGGAGTCGACTTTGACCATCGATTGTGTCCGTCGTCACGCTCATCCCGCCGCGGGCCGAATAATTCAACACCTAAAAGAACATCGAACGTCGGACGGACGGACGGAAAAGAGAACAAAATTATTTCTTTTTTCTTTTTTTTAATCCGCTGGCGGTCGAACACGCAATTATTCAAATTGGATTTATTTATTTTTCATTTACCTGTCCATTGTGGTGCCAGGTGAAGTAGTGCGGCGTCTTGTTGCCGGGCGGGCTGGCGGTCAGAAGCCCCGACGGCGGCTGCTGGTGCTCGTCCGTCACCGTGACGCAAGTCAAATTGATGTCGCTGCCTTTTTTGACAAACAGCTCGGCACTGCCCAGGATCGACGCCTTCGACACTGGCGGAAATGACAAAACAAAAAGAAAAATGGCGTCAAATTGGAATCAATTGGCAATTTTATTATTTGATGAGGGGGAGGAGGTCGACGACGTAATAGGCCACCACCCACGAAATTCGGCCGGAATTCTCTTGCAGGGAGAATATAACCAAGGCAAGAAGTTTTGACGTGTAAAACTTAACGAGTTGGATAGGATCGGATCGAAATCGATTTATTCGTAAGAAAAGCCCAGTTGAATATTCCTGGAATATCCAATTAACCTTCCCACACGTTTCACAACCCTCCCCCCAAAAAAAGAAAAGTGAAAAGAAAAATGTCGGCTCCTTTTTATTCTTCCATCATTTCCCAGACGTTTTTTCCGCAGCCGGAAACGATGGCGGAGTGAAATCGACTTTTGTGCTCCTGCGCTCGTTGGAAAAAAATAAATTTCCAGGAATAACTGGATAATACAATACCAACCCTGCCGTACACCCCGCGCCCGTCTAAACGTAAACGCAATTTTTCCCAACTGGATGTGAAAAGGTGGAAGAAACTCTACCGGAAGAAATTTTTCCTTTCTCTGGTCGGAATCGATTCGTGACAGAGACGGGCAATAAAAACTGACGGGGATGGAACCAAAACATTTCACCGGCCGCAAAAAATAAAAAACTTGTGGCCCGTCTGAGAACCCGGGCCGTTCACAAAAGTCTCCCAAAAAGGGGAGAAACACGCCATTGACGTTTTTGAAATAGGAAAGGGCGCCAAAGTGAATTCAATTCAATTGGCATTTATGAACGAGGAGAATAAGAGGAGCCGACACGTGATGGCATTACTTATAGGAGTCGCTCCTTATAAGTAACTCTTCAAAGAAAGTGACTCCTAGATCCAGTAAAGGAGAAGAAGAAGAACAAGTGAGAGAGAGAGAGAATGAGTCACTTTTGCGCCCCAACTTTTGGTGTGTTGTTGGCCAGCCAGCGCCAGCTCGGGCCAGGAGCGAGCCAGCAGCAGCACTTGCTCCGGCGGGGCAAAACTCCTCATTAATAAATAAGAGCCGGCCGCCGCCGAGTGTGTGTGGGGAGGCCCGGCAGCAGTGGCGGAAGACACAAAAGGAAGGAAGGAATAAAACCCTCACAGACTATTTCGAGAGAGCCGGCGAATATGATTAGCTCATAAAGCTCTCGACGCTTCATCCATATCAAAACCAAGTCAAACCGACCGAGTGTGTGTGTCTCTTTCTTCTTCTTATTTCCCAGACACAAACAACAACAACAGCGGAGAAGGAGGGGGATAAGGTGCGGGATCCAATCAATTTCAACTACTAAAGATAAGAGCTCGTATAAACGAAGAGCTCTCTGCCGGCCCGGCAAATGGCCGACCATCAAATCGACTAAGAAAACAAAACGAAACAAATGAGACTGAAAGAAAATTCCAATTCAATCCGGGGAATAATCTCCTTAGATCGATGGGTTGGTTGGTGTGTCGAGTGCGCGTTAATCATCAATCGGAAAGAGCGTGCGGTGATAATGATGACGGCGACCGACAATCCCAGCAACAAAAGAAAAGAAGAAGAAGCTCTGCCGGGCAGGCCAGCAGCTGTAAAATTGATGTTGTGACGAGGGACTTGGCAGCCCCGAGGCCCCGGGAGCCTTATCGTATTATATATATACCCCCTAAAGAGTCGTGGGGGTGGGTCGAATGGGTTTATTGTATCCGCCTGGGGTCATCAATAAAAGAATAAAAATACAAGAAGAAGAAGAAGAAAGACAAGAGAAGGAAATCGTGTAACGTGTAGAAAAAAAGAAACACGACAGACGAAGCTCAAACCACCCGTGGAATTTGTTGTAGCCCAGCCAAAAAAATGTTCTCCTTTTTTTCTTTTTGATAGAAGATAACAATCGATTCGATATGGATCGCATTAACACCCGGCCCAAAATGTTCGACACACAGCTCCCCCCACCCCCCTTGACAAATGACTAACGTTGAGCACAGTTGGATGGCAAGTTGCGGGAGGGGAAAAGTCTCGGAGTGACGGATGGATCCTCGTTTTTACTGGAATTGATAAAAAGAAACCAAGAACAGTTTTCCATCCGATCCTTTTTATATTTTTTGTTTCTTCTGCAAAAAGGAAAAAACAGAAAGAGAGAAAAGAGGATTGGCAGCTTTTTTCTCTCTCTCATTCGTCTGTGTTTTTGTTTCTAGACAAGTCGACGACGGGCGTCTGTTTATTTGGTGAGCGATTTGATGTGCAGAGTGGCTCGACACTGTTGAATCATTCACGAGGGGTTCCCGCCCCTCAGGGATGTGTGTGTGTACAACAGTGTGCGGATTATTTATTATTGAAAAATAAGATTCGACTCTCTCTCTCGATGGAAAAGAGTCCCCAGTCGGACGTTAAATCGCAACGGCACCCCGGCCACCCACCATATTATAACGGAGACGCTTATCAATAAAAAAGCAGCCGAAAATGTCACGTCGACATCGTAACACGCCATTATCGTTTCTTCTATCGACTCTCTGAAAAAGAAACAAGAAGAAAGGCGAATTGCGAAAATGAAAAAAACGGGAACCCGAAATTCTCGTGTCGGATTCAAAGTCACGCTCAGCAGCGGGACTGCTGTTGCCGCCGGGTGATTATCAATAAAATCGGAAGGAGTCGACGACGACTTTGGGGTGGTAATAACTCGAAATCGCGTCCAGCTCACGACGACGACCGACGACCGACTCTTTCACCCACTCTGGAAAATCAAAAGCAAATAAGAGAAAATCCCGCACGCGACGATCGGGAGCCAACCCCTCCACTTCCTAGTGTGTACAAGGATCGATCCTTTGCCCGTTTTTTTTTTCTTTTTGTGACTTTTTTTTATTATTTGTTAGACGCGTCTATAAAAATTTCGACGACATCAAACGACGCGCCCCGACGCTTCTCTTCTTCTTCTATTTTGATACGGCGCCGTAAAATAAATAAAAACGGCCAGAAAACTGTCAAATCCCTCCCGAGTTTAATCAAATAAAACGTCGCCATGTTTCACAGCGGGACCCAGGAAAAATGAGAAGACGGGAAAATCGGCCGGGAGGAGCTTACCGACGACGTGCAGTCGGTAGATCTTGGAGATTTTCGGCTCAGTGCTCACTTGACATTCGTAAAGGCCGGCGTCTCTGGCCTCTGTCGAGCGAATCCTCTGCAATACAACAGCAACAACAACAAGGAAATGATGAACGAGAGAGATCCTAGCACGTCACATTATCACGATTAGAGAGCCGGCCAGTGTATCATACCAGGGTCCATTCACTCCAGACGCCTTCCTCGTCGTCCCAGACGGAAGAATCGCCACCAGGAGTCGAAGAGTTTCTCGATCCTGCCGACCTGGATCCCGTTGGCACCACCGCCGACGGCGAGGCAGGAAAGCTGCTGCTGCTGCTGCTGGATTTGATTGGGCCGGAATGGGGAGGCTGGCGGACCGTGACGTGGACGGCCGAAATCCTCCAGTCGTTGGTGTACGTGTGAAGACCCGAAGTCAAAATGTGGAGATCCCTCTGACGCATCCAAAGGACCTAATCCATTTTTTCGGATAAAAGAAATAATCAAATCAAATCAAATTTAAAAAAATAGAAAGAGATTAGACACGTCAGAGAGCGAGTGGGAAAAAAGGCAGTTGGCCGCTCCAGGTGAAGGAGAAGGGGAGGTCAATATAATACAAACTACACACACAATATCGCCTCAACAACAAGAAAAAATCCTAGCAAGAGTTGTCGGGTGGTTGGGAGGGGGATCCATAAATCGTCAATCACGGCAGTTTGACGTCACGCTGGTAGTGGCCAGGTGAAGAGGATTTGATAGGGTTTCATTGGGGCCGGCACGCCAACGAGTGAGTGGAGTCAAAGCGGCGGGTGCATTTATTAGACACGCACAGCTCACAGCCAAGTGAAAAAAAAGGAAGAGAAATAACGAAACAGGAATAAGACAAAAAATAAAAGGGTCGTGATAGCAACGGTCGCTCCTGGTAACCGGAGCAGCAGTCAAAGCCGATTGAGGTTAAAAATAATAAGCATCGGTGATCTGTTCCGGGCTCGGGTTCGGGCAAATTGATTCCGGCCGACACAATGCCGGCGCCCTCCGTCAGTCCCAAAAGGGGAAAGAAGAAAGAAGAAGAAAATGTGTGACGGAAACAAAACTTTGATCCCTGCAGGCAATCATAAATGCAGACGGAATATTACATGAATGGGATCCTATAGACTCGGCGGCCCGTCTGCAAAAGGTAAAAAAGAAGAAGAGGCAAAAGAGAAAAGTTGAGAAGCCTCTCTCTCTCTCTCTGGAGGAAGATTGCTTCTTCTTCTTCTTCTTTAGACAAAGTTGACTATTCTCGGTTGCTCAGCAGGATCTAAGATCCTGCTGGAAAATAAAAAATAAAAAAATCCTACTCTCCCAATTTCAGCCAATCTCGCTATTTTTTATTCTTATGCATGTAATCTTTTATGCCGATACCCAACCACCCACACGAGCACTGTGCGTGTGCACATTCACGAGTAAGCGGAATAGACGGAATATATAAAAATGGATCAGATCAAATAACACACAGTCGCATGTACTTCTCCTACTTCCTATTCTCGCCCGTTTGTGTCAATAAAAAAATAAACGCAGCTGCATCTTTCTCTCTACCTTGGACTCCCCCATCCATCCGGTCGGAGTGCATCTAGCCCCCACCCAGAAGAAGATCCTTTGATTCCTTCTGCCGGCGCAGTGCACTGCTTACGAATGAGCTTCAATTTGTGCTATCGCCTATAGAGAGCTCCTATAGTGCTATATACACTTAAGCACTTGCCTCAGCTGGGACCCACCCCACTCTCAATGTGGTGCCGACACCCCCCCCCTTTTTCTTTTCCGGCCGGAATCAAAAATCGATTTATTCAAATTTGGCGGTTGGTGGCGTCATCGATCCAGGAAAAATTTTCAAATTTGGTTTTTTACTCTGCGGTCGGCCAGGTAACGGACTCGGCAATGGAGGAAGGCCGTTTGGCCCAGGGTGGTCGTCACTTCTTGAATGCTATGATGCTGGCCGGCGTCGCCCGTCTTTGGTTGATCCGACGACGATGCCCATGAAGTGGCCGATGGTCCAGCACTGGAGGCGTTCGATTCCCAGTCAAAGAGCGGCGCTCGCTGATGGCCAGCCGCTGATTCATTGCTGGCGTTGCCGCCACTGTAACTCTTGTCCACGTTGTTATCCCAATGCTGGGACGCGCCCAGCAGGGTGCTGGCCACTCCGCCTCCTCCTTTGGCGCTGTGATGGCGACCCTTGTGGGCTTCAATCATCAAGTGCCAGTCGAATCCTGCGGAAGAAGAAAAATAGAAAAAAGAAATGGTTGAAATCAATTCTTTAGTCCTCATTTGCCTACGTGACGTCACAGCGTTGGCCAATTGCCGATTGAGAAGGAAGAGGAAAGAGCAAAATCTCGTTGGCCGTTCGACTGACACATTCAAATCGCCTTCATTCGACATGCCTCCCACGTAGACAACAAATTCCATCCCAGGACTTTGCCTTCATGAATAATTCAGACTCCCCTGGACTGGACTGGGGGGAAGGAATCACTGAAAAATGGGCCAAAAATCAAATCCCATTCAATTCGGACTCTCGCCGGCCAATTGATTGCTGGAAACGGCCGTCCTACACCATGGGCCGTCACGCGAATCACCATCCAACTTTTTTTTTCTCTCTCTTTCCTTTTTTCCGATCCTGGCCAAAAGTTTCTGTAAGGTCTGAACGCCAAAGACCCCTGAAAGGTTGTGTGGAATAATCTCCACGGCATAAAAGAAAAGTTCGATAAGCTCCTCCTCAATTATTGGGATCGACACACACAGAAGAAGAAGAATACAAATAAAAAAGAAATCTGAAAAAGACAAAAAAAAAGTTCGATTTTTTTCGATCCTGGCCGAAAAGTTTGTTGCTTCTATTGTTTCTTGACGTGCGCTCGCATGCAGAGACTCTCTCCTCTCGCTCTTTATAAAATGGAAAACAATGAGAGAGATATTATAAATAGAAAACCGAGTCGTGTGTGTTGGCGAAGGATCGATCCATCATTAAGGGCGAGTGCTGGGGCTGGGAGGCTACGACTCATTATAATGGCCGCGGTTGGCTGGGCATACGTACGGCGGGAAATACGAAATCAAGCGAAGGAAATGTAGAAAAATAAATAATCGGCTAGGATTCATAAAAAAGGATTGATGTATACTAATAAGAGTTTAGGCACTGTAGATCGCAATCAAATTCGGGATCAAATTTAGATAAAGGATCGGCAGTCGACAAACATTGACGGGCGAACCAACAGCAAACACGACGGGGAAAAAAAAGGCCAACCCTCCCGTGGGAAAGAAGTAAAAAAAATCCTTGCAACTTCTTTTTTAGTGTCGTCAATTGAATTTGGGATCTCGAGGACCAACAGCAAATAACACGTTGTTGCCACTTTCAATGCGATCCTTTTGATTGCGTCTCATTCTTTACCGAGAACATCTTTACACACACACAAATAGGAAGGCGATCCTTGGGCTGACACAAGAAGAAAAAAAAAAGGAATCGATAGGCCACCGAATAAAAAAGAGGATCGTACTACAACCACAGGCCAGCGGGACAAACGACGAAGGATCACAAAAAAGAAAAGAATAATCCCTGAAGAATGTCATGTAAAACTTTTTCCTTTTTTTTTTTTTTTTGCTAAAGGAGGAAAATCGTTCCAGTTGTTTACGACCGACAGGAGTCCCGGTCCCCCCTCCTCCTCCTTGTTTTTTTGTTGTTGCATCCGAGATGATTATCATCATCCGCCCAAAGGGCAAGACTCTCTCTCCATTCCCGGGAAGAACAACAACAACATTTTTCACGACACACAAAAAAGGAAAAAAAGTCAAAATTGTTTGGCCGTCACGTGACCTCCGGCGGGCGGGGGGCTCACATAACATGACGAGCAATGTGCATCGTCTAATATTCCCAGCCGTTAACCCGTCCGAGAGAAACAAAAACAGGACCCAAAATAGGATTTTCTTTGCTTTTTGTTGGCCCCCATGTAAAAATGAGAAGAGGAGGAGCGACATGGGGGGGGGAAATGTCATCTCTGCATCCTGTGTGTATCTGATGGCAGGATCACAATGTCATTTCTGATTGAAAAAGATCAAACACGGTTGTTAGCGTCGTTATTTTTATTATTGAAGAAAAGTCCACCAGACAGACAGTCTCGACTTGTGTTTTTCTCGTCTCATTGAAATATTCACGACAAACCAAGTTAGACCGGGAGCGACAGCCAAACGGGTGGGGAAGGATCTTTTATTGAAAATACTCCTCTTCCTCCTCCTGTCGTGTCCCGTTTGGCGGATGATGAGACTGCAGATAAAATAATTGAACAGTCAAGACACCCGAAAAATACAAAAACAAACTTTTCCGCCTTCTTGTTTTTATATTTTATTTCATTTTAAAATCCCCCCCACCCACCCACCCACGAGTAAAAAATGCTGACGTAATCAATAACTCGTCGCGCTGCAAGTAAACAAAAAGCAGTGGAGAAAAAGGAGATTGATGAAACAAAAAAGAATGGCAAAAGGATCTTGATTATCATTTTTAAGGGGAAAAAAAAAAGAAGAAATGTAAGTCGTGGGTTTTTGAAGGTTTCCAGGGCAACGGGATCGACTCCTTAACGGAGCGCGGCTCCCCCTCCTCAAATTAGATGATGATGGATCATCATCGTCAGCGTAAAAAGCGCGGCAACGGGCAAATCCTCTTTGCCTTCGTATACACACACACAAGTTTGACGGCCTTAAAAAACTCGCGCGGACCGGCGGCGGACCCCCGTTTCTCCTCCCCCCCAAGAGGCGGTTTTTGTTCCCTCAACTGGAATAACATTTCATCATCATCATCATCGTCGGTGGCGGCGAGAGCTTTTACACGAAAATCCCACGGAATAAGCAAAAATAATCACAAGATCCTGATTCTCAAGTGATTAAATTAAAACAAAACCAAAAGGATTTGAATCGATTTGAATTTAGTTTTCGAATTTCCTGTTGTCGTCGAGTGGCGCAAAGACAAGAAGCACAGGATCCTTTTTTGTTTTCCTGATTTCTAGGCGGATGAACAAACAACAACCCCCCTCAGTCTTTGTGTGCGTAGAAAAGCGGATGGAATGTATTGAAACATTTCCAATTCAAATTTTGTGTCTGTGCCCGGGAATCCTCGCAGCAGTAATAATAACATCAGCAGTGGAATATAAGACAACACACACAGACACAACAGAAAACCCGCGGCGGAAAAACATTTTCCAGTGCGACAGTCGCAGGATATTTCCCTTTTCTTTTTCTTTTATTATTTTGATCCATTCGAACGGAAACGACGACGACGACATTCACCCACCCAAGTCTCTTTTGGCGAAAAATAGGAGAAGTAGGAGGAGGAATTGTTGTGTGTCCGCCTAGTCTGGTGTAGTGTAGCGTTCACAATTCACTGATCACTAGGCCAGAACGACCATGGCTCTTCCAGCAACATAGCATAGACGGTGGATATCGACCGGAACCGGATATCGACGCAACCGATCCATCCCTTCTTTTACGCTTCTACCTTCCAGTCGCCTATCCGAGCAGAAAGAAAAGAAAAACATTGGCCAATACAAACGGGAAAAAAATTCCAGCCCTCCTCCGGAAGAAAAATGATTTCGACAGGAGCTAATCCGCAAAAAAAGAAAAATAGATGGAAGAGCTGGATCCGGATTTGCGGCAACGTCAAAACGGCGGAATAAAATGATTTAAAAAAAAACTTGTGTTAATTCGATTGGCCAAGAAAGGCGCAGTCGACTGAGCGGCAGCTAAAAGATCCTTCAAGGCAAAAGAAATGCAACTATTCATCCGGAGTTGTTGTGTATACACACACCCCTGGATGGAAGAAGGAAGAAAAACTTGGGATCCCATCCATCGATCCATCTGTGAAAAAGAAAGGAGCCGGCTGCTGCTGCTGCTGCTGCCCGGAAAAAAGATGACGGATGATATTTCGATGGTCCCAGCCCAGTTTAGACTGGCAAACAAAATCAAATGGAGAAAGAAGAAGAAAAGACGAAAGCAAATGTTGCGCGTGATCCGATCTTGCCACTGGTGGTGACAGATCGGCACAGCACTGATGGATCCCCCCTGCCGCTTTCGCTCCGGCTCCGGGTTCTAAATAATATTTATGTGTAATATGTTTACTGCCCAGCAGCTCCTCCCATCGCTCCACACCCCATTTTTCTAGACGGCCGGGATTCTGGTTTGGCTGGTCTAATCCATCACACGGTCGGATGAATAACGGAATATTATGGCCGCTCGCATAAATACGCCATGAATTTATCCAGGATCTTTTACGGAGAAGGGCAAAGTCGGACCGACGGGGCGCCAAAGATAAATGGAATCAATCAATAAAATAGCGCGCCCGTCCGCCACACACACACACACGTACGCATTTACTCACGTCCAATATCTCCCGCGGCCGCCAATGTCCTGAAAGAAAAAGGGGGAAGGATCCGACATCTGCGCCCAACAACATTTCCAATCATTTCCCTCTTATGACAACCCGTCGGGACTGACAAAATTCGAATTAAAAAAGATAAAAGAAACGGCGGGAATTTCTTGTTTTTTTAAAAGAATAAGAAAAAAGAAAATGGTGTCCAATGTCGGAAAGTGAAACGCCGTTTCCAGGGCGACATGAAAGAGGATCGACCACAAACAGGAAGACACTGTGTGTTGTCCGGCAGCGAAACAACAACAACAACAACAACGTTTCACATGATATCTATAATCAAAATATTATATATAGTGGATGGGATGGAAAAGAGCCGGGGTATTACTCTTTGCGTGTAAGAGGATTGGATATAAGAAATGATTCCCGGCCTTTTTCCTCCTTTCCGGCTTACACGGAATTTCAGTTTATTATATTAGATATATCTCGACTTTTATTATCTACGAGGTTAGGAAGGCTAGTGTTTTATTTTCCCCTGTATCATATAGAACCAGGGTAGGCAGCTCTTAACGAATTGATGGAAAGCGCAAAAGAGAGTTAAGACGGTCCTCTATATCATCTCAGGTGAAGAAGGACAGTAGTAGTAGTGGTAGTAAAAAGGTTGTCCTAAGATCCATCACGTTCATCTTTCATATTGAATGTGATGGATGATAGCGAGCAGCAGCTTCAGACCCAGATGGATGTAAAACCTTTCGCCAAAAATGTGTCTACCATCTCTCGTCGTCCTCTCCGTCTGCTGGTTTATTTAGTTGAGCACATCTAAGTGCATTAGATGGACTCTGTCTGCTCCTCCTCGGCAGCAGGAGGAGCTTCGTGCAAAAAGAGGCAGAGAGAATAAAGGGGACCTTGATGTCGACAGCGTTTCTTCTTATTATTTTCTTTTTCCCGATAGCCCAACGAAGAAGAAAAAGAGATCGATGGTATTTTCTCGTACTCGATTCACGGCTGCTTCCCAAAACGGATCGATAATATCGACGATTCCATACACACGCTGGGCGAAATCATTTCTTGTCTTTTTTATTTTCTTATTCTTTTCTCAACAACTGTCAGAAACGAAAACGGGAGGGCTGTGCATTAGCGTCAACTGCCATTGAATGCGATTTGCCATTGTCGGATGGGTCGACTGGTGGGGGAGAGAAAATAACACGGCGTCAAAGTCTGCCAAAAAAAAAGACCAAATCGAATCGACGTGTGGTGCCAGCCGCATATCATCTAATAATAAAGGGTCTCACCATCCGACGACGACAAGGGCGAAACAGAATTGAATAAATTGGTTCAATTTGTGTGTGTGTGTGTGTGTCTCTTTCCCACGCGTTTTACATGTCAAAATCGAGTCACTAACGGGGGACTAGACGAATGTGGGACGAAGAGTCGGAATTGAGTCCTCCCGGCAACTGTTCCAATTATCTCTGGCCGGGCAACTTGTTGATCGGATGACTCGTTCAACTTTCTTCTCATCCAGAACAGAAATTTGGTTGCATTTATGAGAAATTGGAAGCCCATTTTTCCTCTCATGGCATTTCTCTCTGTACCGACCGAGGGGGGGATAAAAGTTTCCAGTTCTTAGGGAGTAACTCGACTCACATCTGGAGGAGAAGAACAAAAATATAATCCGCCAGGTAACAGCAAAGTCGTCGTCGTCGTAGTCAACGGCAACCCGAGCAGTTGACTATACCGAATGAAAAAATAAATAAGACAAAAATTTTTGCTCTTCAAATGGGGGGGGGGGGGGGGGGGGGGAAGGTCGTCCGGTTCTAAATTCACGCCCCTTAAGACGCAAGTTGGAAATTCTTTTCAAGTGACTTTTTATCGGGCAATCTCAATTTTTCAACAGGGGGAAAAAAAAGGAAAGCCGATTTTCTATAGAAGAAAAGAAAAAGAACAAATGTCTAGATTAAGTGTAATCCAATAAAGATACTTAGGGAAGGGGGACTTTGCAGTGCTGCATACACACACACACAGCGACTGCAAATGGAGTTTTCCGAGTGACTGGCCGTTCGGAGAAGATAATCAAGTTACCTCGCGATGGGCAGCACAAACACAAACACACGGGGAAAGAGAGACGAGAGAGAGAGAAAAAAAAGTTGCACAAGCGTATATTGAACACAAGTGGAGGGGGGCTTTAGCGATAACATTTACCTTAGACTCTCTCTCTCTTCACTCTATTGTTTACAAGGAGGAAAAAAGGGGCGCCACTTGATGTCCGTCGAGGGTGGCAAATCGATCAAAAACGGCTTATTCCACTATAGTACAACACAGCAGTCGTATGACCATCTTCTTCTCTATCCACCCCATGTCACTCATCGATCACACAGACACACAAACCACACATGTTGTTGTACAACAACAACATCCATCCATCCATCGCCAGAAAAAAAGGAAGCCAAGACCCCATCACCCCCCATGGCTCTCTCACTGTCACGACAACAATCAACCAGAATCCCAATTCAATAGATCCTTGCTACACAATCACCCCTTTTGTGTTTGTGTAGGGGGGAGAGAAAGTCCCGGTGGTGGAGTCGGAAGGATGTTAATATTTCACGATGACCTCATCCCCAACGGCCTTACTAATTCAAAATCCCCCCTCATCTCAATCTGCTGTTTAATAAGCAAGTCTAATCCCGAGTTTAGAACGGACCACACCGTTCAATCTTCCCCCTTCCTTGTTCATCGCAGAGTTCGTGTGGGTGTGCAACACTAATTAAAAGGGTTCCCACCCACCACCACCACCTACCCAGACCCAGTTATTTACCTGGAAAACAACAACGAGCCGCGATGGATCGACCGAAGGGGGAAAATTCGGGGTATAGGCGCACCAAAAGGGAATTGGTTTGACCCGCCATCATGTCGTTCAATCACGAAAATATGGAAATCTCATTCGACTTGTACTGGAGGGAGAAAACGGAAAGATTCCTGATGGAATAGGCCATCACCGCCACGCATTGCGGTTCTCTTTTTCCATTTCCCGATGGAATGGATTTTCTCTATCCACCCGCCGCCCGTCGTGACATGCAACTTCCGGTCAATCACAGCTGGTGGGGGTGGGATCCAATCCCGAAAAACTCTTAATGCAAACGCGCATCCCCCCCTTCTTCAGTGTCTGATTGCAAACGTCCATCTGCTCGATTCGCTTCGACTCAACTCAACTCAGACGGGCGCATATTTGGATACGTTCAAGCGACTGACCCAATAAGATGAAGGCGAGGCGCAGTAGGGCGAATCCAGGCGAAGACGACCATCGATTCATTGTTTTATTAAAAATTCAAATTTTTCAAATTTCTTCCAAATCAATCAGCAAACAAATTAAATTTTGTTTTTTTTCCAACTTTCAAAAAATGAACGGCACATCCATCGCGTCACTTTTTGAGATTTTTCACCCAGAAATTTAGAAAAACACTTTGGCTTCACTCGCACAAAAAGAAGACACGGGTTAAAGAAGCGACCGGTTTCAACTGCGTCACGTTGACGACTGACTGTGTGTGGACGGACGTAAGTGGAAGCAGACACTAACGCGGCGCCGTGAAACGGTAGAGCGGCAAACTCTCCGCTTCAACCGGGTGGTGGGGTGGGAATGAAACTGACGAGGATCGCCAACTTTTTCATCAAGAGTTGGGCGACACAACCAACCCATCCCGTCCGCCAATTGCCATCAAAACGCAGCTCGCAGAAAATCAAAACTTTTCCGTCAAATGTGTAACACAACCGATCGGTTCACGCCGAGTTGCGCTCATCCATCCCAACGGCCACCCCCCACAGTCTTTGATGTGCCTTTCATCAGTGACATTGGCGCAAATGTCATCCAACTATAAAAAAGAAAAATCAGCCCCACTCAAAGTCTATCGTCAAGGTGACACCCAATCGGGTAAATTGACATTTGCCAATCGTCAACAATTTTTCCAAAACCCCCTCAGTGGAGAAAATAGAAGAAGAAGAAACAAAACGAGATGAAAGAAAGAAAAAAGGTCGTCAAGTTTTCCGGGCTGGGGCCCATTATCGGCCGAGACAGTCGGTCAACTGTGAAATGGAAACGAGGAGGGAGTTATAACACACACCAGAATACACTGGGGACATAGAGGGACGGACGCGAGCGAAGCTCTTGACGTCACTTACACAAAATAGAGAGGGGGGCCAGCCAGCTAAGAGACTACACAGCAGAGAGCAGCTGGCCGGTTTCTCTCTGAAACTCTCAATGGATACGCACCGATGCCTTCCATATCCACCAGTCTAATCGATTGACAATCCAATAGTCCCCCCACCACCACCACCCCAGTAGCAGTAGCAGCAGTAGTAGACAGATAAGAGTTTCTCTTTCTCCTGGACAAAACCAAAAATACAAGAAAAATGTATAGATCCCAGGCTATAGAGAGAAGGACACTTATTTTCACACGAGCTGTTCATCTTAGTTAACGGTGCGGAATCACCCAATGGCCATCGACCCCACACAACCAGAAAAGAAAAGAAAGAATAGACATAGTCTCTAGCTACCAAACTGCATATGCATTGGGAAACATTTACCGAATGAAAATCAAAAAAAGTAAAAAAAGAATATCCCATTTCTTTCCTGTTGGGCCAAAAAGACGAATGTGATCCCCTTTGGGGGATATAGAGGCAAGAAGCACTTTGGGTCGGCCAACAAGAAGAATTCCTAATTGATGCAGCATTTCGTGCAAGGAAACTATTCGGTCGAGTCTTAATGAGAAAATCTTTTCTTTTTGTATTAAAAATAAAACTCGGCTTTTTTTTTTACGAACCCGTACGCAGAGTTAGGCCTACATAAAACATGCCGAGAAAAATACAAGAGCGAAAAAGCAAAAGGAAATATAGAGAGAGTCTTTTATACCCTCCACTCGAAAGTTGTGCTGTCAGTGTTGGGCTGTGCCGCTGTTATTATTATTCTCCCCGGCTCGCTGATACTTATTTAGCAACCAAGAGTTGTGTGTGTGTTTGTTTTTTCCTCTTCTTTTTCTTTATTT